>NW_027503097.1:0-24349 GCF_021521415.1 Bidens hawaiensis | reverse complement strand
CAACTAAACATCACATTTTCATTCCCATGTAATGAATCATTCCATTCACACTGTCATTCCCATATACCAAACGCTACCTAAATCTTCAAATCGAGTCTCATTGATTTTTTTGTGCGTCAAGAAAGAAATAGATGATAAGATGCGTGGGTCGGAATTTGCAATATATGTAGTTAAATATAAAAAACTTAAAAAAAACGTTAATTATATTAAAATTTAAAAATAAAAAATAAAATCCACGTCGTCGCTCGGTGTCAGCTTAAAAAAAAGAAAAAAAGATTTCCTATGTGAAACAAAAAAGAAAAGGGCTAAAAAAACATGTTAAAACCTTTAATTTAATAAAATATGAAAGTTGAGTGACTTAATTGGAACATTTTTTAAAGTTGATTGGCCTAATTGGAACACTTTTGAAACTTGGTTACTATTCTATAAGGTTGAGGTTTACTTAGGGATTGTTTGGTTCATTCAGATCTAAATAAGCAACAACATGAGTCTGAATGATTCAGATACAGTTTTAACTATTCAGATGTTTTTCTGTCTGAAACCTTTAAAGTCTGAATGAATCAGATGTTTCAATCTGAATGGTTCCATTCAGGTGTAAATAAACAACTCCTTAGACTACAATATACTACATATTTATATATGAAACTTTAATTCATCAATGAATAAACCTATCTTTCTATATATGTTCTTCTCATGATACTTTGATTCTATACAGATTATGAAGTGTTAATGATCAAAGTTCTTATAAATTATTCATAACATTAAACAAAAGTATGTCAATCAAGCTATCTATCAAATTAGCTTTATTTTAATTTATTATACTTTCTTGTTATAATTGTATATGACATATTTGTATATGCTTATCAGTTTATGTTAAAATTGTTAACAATTTAATTATTTTTTTAAAAATGCATAATTAAATACTTTAATTTACATTATTATATATTTACCGGTTATTTTTGAATTTCTTAACCTTGATATTTGTAATAATCTAGACAATTCAATAGCAAACTATGATTTATTTAAGTCTTTTTAATCTTCTTTTTAACAGCGTTTGGAGCTACCCTCAATTTGAACAAATGGATGTTTTATTCCCTTCATTTAATTGATGAGCAAACATGATATAAATTATGAATTATTGTTAAAATGTCTATCATAAACTTAACCAAAAATATTTTTTATACCTGTCTTTCTAAAGTACCCTTTATAAGAACAAATGGAGTGGGCACGGGAAATGCAATGTGTTTCCGGCCCAGCTTGTAACGGGAAATTCTAGCATGCATGAGTTAAATGCCAATTTACATATTTGTACAAAACAAAAGGTAAATAAATAAATTGTCACTTTCACATACAACTAATGTGTTATACGATATTTAAGTCAACGTGAAGAAACACTAACCGGACCCCGGGCAGATTACGGGTAACCTGGGGGTTAGATAGATGTTTCCCACGAGGGGTTAGACCCGGCAAAGATGGTTCTTCTGATAACCTGCAAAACAGACACCGTGAGCTTGTCACTGAGAAGGGAGGGGGTTCCTCCTTGTGACCACCCTCCGGCGTGAGAATCAGACTAGATTGCTCTTTAAATATAAATGTATATTAAGAGATTGCTAGAGCAGATATCAGGTATAATATGATGATAATGTGATAAGATATGATGATCATACCATTTGGGGTATTTATAGCCGAAGGTAGGTTTCCAAGGAGGTGTGGCCGGCCGAATAGTATTCCTGTTCTACCAACAGTGGCCTACGCACGTGCCCTGCTGGTAGTTGGTGGGTAGGCAGCGGCTGATAGTGACCAGGCCTGCTGTGTACTATTCCTTTTCCACCAACTGCCGGCTATGCACGTGGTATGACAGGAGTTGGTGAGTAGGCAGCGGCTAATAGTGTCATACAGTACAATAGCATGCTGCTCGCCATACTGTTGTCAATAAGCTGTCGTATCTTTAGTCAGATCTTTTGCCCATACCTCGTCAGGTACAGTACAGAAGATCTTCCCGTATCGTACGGACTGGCTAATTTGGGCGGGAGTATTCCCCCTCCCGCCTTGTGCGGGATTGTTCCGGGCTTTGCTCATTCCTTCAGGTGACACTGAGTGATTGAGAGCTAAGTGCCTTGTGCGTGTAGCCTTGCTGCGCGGGTGGCCTTCCCTGATGGCTTGTATCCGCAGCTGCGGGAACAGGCAGAGTCCTTCACCATTGGGAGGCATTTCCTGCGGGAACAGCTTGCGTACTGCGCGTAAGGACGTCACGTCTCTGAGCATGGTGGGTCCTGCGGATCCAGTTGGTTTCTGCGCAGACGTCTCTTTTCAAGGTGAGTCTTGCGGGTCCAACTGGGCTCTGCTGGGACCTACCTCTTCACAACGTTTGCAGGAAAGTCGTATACCCTAAAGTCAAATCAATATTAAAAATATCTTTAAATGTCACTAAAGTGTGAAGTTGGGTTTGCTTTGTTGATTTCAACAAAATATTAAAGAAAAACTTAAAAAAAACAGAATACCCTAAATTTAAAAAGCTTTGTTATTTGCAGATATATGTTGTAACAAAAGAAGATCCTCTAAAACTATTTGTCTTAATAATCTATGAGAACAACATATAAGCTAAATATGTTGTGCAACATAGAAAAATAGGCTAAAATTGGACGAGACGCGGTATTTGCCTATTTGAAACAAAATGGGACCGTCACTTGCACTTAGTAGGATGGCTAAACTTTACCTACATCTGACCTGCGTGGAGGTTTTCCTCATCTTTTTTGAAATTTCTAAGTGTTTAGGATAAGTTAACCTTTGAACGTGGTAGATAATAGGTTGAAGTTTTGCTTCCTCTTTCGTGATTGTGCGGGTAGGACCGTCACTTGCACTTAGTAGGATGGCTAAGCTTTACCTACATCTGACCTGCGTGGAGGTTTTCCTCATCCTTTTGTTAGAAATTCTCTTGAATAAGTTAACCGTTCGACGCGCGGTTGTCAATAGGTTCGGTTTCCTCTCATGATTTGTGCGGTTAGGACCGGCACTTTCATTTAGTTGGATGACCAAGTTAACCTATGACTGACCTGCGTGAAGGTTTGCCGTTTTTTGGGTTTATGCGGGTTTTGCCGCCTTCCCCACGCAACGACTTTCCACGTAATTATGCGGTGAAAACCGGCATATCCGTGTTGAATAAATTAACCGTTCGACGCGCGGTTGTTAATAGGTTAGTGTTCAGTTTCATCTATCATGACTCATGCGAATAGACCGGCACTTTCATTTAGTGGGATGACTGAACTTTTCCCCTTCAACTGACATGCGTGAAGGTTTGCCGTTTTTTGGGTTTATGCGGGTTTTGCCACCTTCCCCACGCAACGACTTTCCACGTAATTATGCGGTGAAAACCGGCATATCCGTGTTGAATAAATTAACCGTTCGACGCGCGGTTGTTAATAGGTTAGTGTTCAGTTTCCTCTATCATGATTCATGCGGATAGACCGGCACTTTCATTTAGTGGGATGACTGAACTTTTCCCCTTCAACTGACCTACGTGAAGGTTTGCCGTTTTTTGGGTTTATGCGGGTTTTGCCGCCTTCCCCACGCAACGACTTTCCACGTAATTATGCGGTGAAAACCGGCATATTCGTGTTCAAAGTTCATAAAAGTATAAATGTGAAATCATCAGCGTCGATGTTCTAAGGAGAATCATTTCCATTAGAAGTGGCTCTGGGCCTTTTCTTTACAAATTTGGAATTGATCTACATGTAAACTGTGTAATTGAGCTCCCTTCCATGTTGTTGGGATGGGAGTGCCATCGAGCCGATATGCACCTGGTTCGGGATCTCGTTCTTTACGCAGCATGTAGTCTCCACGTCGAAGCTGCAATTTTCTTCGTGTTTTCCCCAGCTGGGGTTCTACACGCATCAGCCTGCTCAGCGTTCATTGTGCCACGAGGTGCGCGAGCGTCCCATCTCTGACAAATGCTTCGACCATGTCCTTTACGTCTGTGCATTATTCAGTGTTGTGGCCTTTTGTCCTGTGAAAGTCACAGTATTTGCTCCGATCAGCATTGGGACGATGTCGGATTATTGGAGCCTTTGGCCATGGGAGCTCCTCAGTGGCAAATATCTCGGTGACGCTTTTGGTGAGTGGCGTCCATCTGGAGTTCTGGTTCGACCGTACGTTATCCCTTCCGCCTAACCGATGTTGCAAGCCGGATGAGGTGTCAAAGTTTACCCTTGACTGCCAAATGCCTAGCTTCCGCTTTTTGTTTAATCGGGCGGTAAGAACGTTGTCTTCTCTTGTTTTCTGGGTGTAGAGGTTTGTGCTCTGTGGGAGATCTCTACCCAGTTGCTTCTCCGTTTCCGCAAAGCGTTTAGCTGCTGTCATGATGGCATCCCATGTGGATGGCATGCCATCTTTACCCGTTAAGGTGCGGATGAGCTCTGGGTCGTTCGCGCCCTGGATGAAAGCAGCGCGAACAAGATCTTCGCTGATATTACCCAGACTAAGCTTCTTTGAGTTGAAGCGAGTGATGAAGTCTAGCAAAGATTCATCTTCCTCTCGAATGCATTTGAGGATTGTCCATTGCTCCTCGGTATACTTTCGTTGTTGGCTGAAGTGTTGGCTAAACTTCTGTTGGAAGTCTGCCCAGTCGTAGATGTGGTTGACCGGTAGACGATTGAACCACGCTCTAGTTGGCCCAACAAGCGTCATTTGGAACATGTAACACCACGTAGGTTCCGTCCAATTGCTGACGGTTGCCCCCGCTATGAACCTGTTCAAATGATCGTCTGGATCAGATATACCATCGTAAGTGCCGATGTTGGACATCTGTTTGGCACTTTTCGGGGCGATTGCTTCCGCAATGTCCCTTGCAAATTTGGACGTTCCCGCATTTGCAACAGTTGGTCTAAATGTTTTGGAGAAGTCACGTGGGCTTCCACCTGTGTTTTTTGGTTTGAAGGCTTCTCCAAAACGCCTTCTCGGTTAGGAGTCCGTTTCCTTACGCTTCCCTTTTGCCCTATGGCGAGGGTTCGCGTCGGTGTCGGATTCCTCCGAGTCATCGTCCAAGTATTCTTCGAATTCGTCGGCCTGTTGGACGGAACGCAAGCGTTCGTCCAACTCAGCTTGGTTCCTTCTGTCGTGCCTCCGCCCATGCCTTAACTTCATCGAGTGTTTGGCGGAGGAGCCTTGTTCGTTTCTCTAACTGGGTATCGGTGAATCCCAGTGAGCGATTATTTACTGCACTTGCCCCAGCTTGGATAACTAGGGTAGTGTTCGTAAAATTTACTTCACTTGCCCCGGCTTGGGTGACCGGGGTAGTGTTTGTAAAGACTGTGTAGTCGCCGGTATTCCCCCCAGTAGCTGGGGTTGTGGTTACCGGAGTTTCTTTAACCATCTTTCCAGAAGTTTGAAAAAACTGAAAAGAAATGAAGTTCTAGCTTTTATGCACGGATGGCGCCAATGAAGAAACACTAACCGGACCCCGGGCAGATTACGGGTAACCTGGGGGTTAGATAGATGTTTCCCACGAGGGGTTAGACCCGGCAAAGATGGTTCTTCTGATAACCTGCAAAACAGACACCGTGAGCTTGTCACTGAGAAGGGGGGGTTCCTCCTTGTGACCACCCTCCGGCGTGAGAATCAGACTAGATTGCTCTTTAAATATAAATGTATATTAAGAGATTGCTAGAGCAGATATCAGGTATAATATGATGATAATGTGATAAGATATGATGATCATACCATTTGGGGTATTTATAGCCGAAGGTAGGTTTCCAAGGAGGTGTGGCCGGCCGAATAGTATTCCTGTTCTACCAACAGTGGCCTACGCACGTGCCCTGCTGGTAGTTGGTGGGTAGGCAGCGGCTGATAGTGACCAGGCCTGCTGTGTACTATTCCTTTTCCACCAACTGCCGGCTATGCACGTGGTATGACAGGAGTTGGTGAGTAGGCAGCGGCTAATAGTGTCATACAGTACAATAGCATGCTGCTCGCCATACTGTTGTCAATAAGTTGTCGTATCTTTAGTCAGATCTTTTGCCCATACCTCGTCAGGGACAGTACAAAAGATCTTCCCGTATCGTACGGACTGGCTTATTTGGGCGGGAGTATTCCCCCTCCCGCCTTGTGCGGGATTGTTCCCGGCTTTGCTCATTCCTTCAGGTGACACTGAGTGATTGAGAGCTAAGTGCCTTGTGCGTGTAACCTTGCTACGCGGGTGGCCTTCCCTGATGGCTTGTATCCGCAGCTGCGGGAACAGGCAGAGTCCTTCACCATTGGGAGGCATTTCATGCGGGAACAGCTTGCGTACTGCGCGTAAGGACGTCACGTCTCTGAGCATGGTGGGTCATGCGGATCCAGTTGGTTTCTGCGCAGACGTCTCTTTTCAAGGTGAGTCTTGCGGGTCCAACTGGGCTCTGCTGGGACCTACCTCTTCACAACGTTTGCAGGAAAGTCGTATACCCTAAAGTCAAATCAATATTAAAAATATCTTTAAATGTCACTAAAGTGTGAAGTTGGGTTTGCTTTGTTGATTTCAACAAAATATTAAAGAAAAACTTAAAAAAAACAGAATACCCTAAATTTAAAAAGCTTTGTTATTTGCAGATATATGTTGTAACAAAAGAAGATCCTCTAAAACTATTTATGTGTTAATAATCTATGAGAACAACATATAAGCTAAATATGTTGTGCAACATAGAAAAATAGGCTAAAATTGGACGAGACGCGGTATTTGCCTATTTGAAACAAAATGGGAAGATACTAGAAAATGTTAAAAAAGCTAATGTGACGTTGACATGACATGACATGCAAAATAAAATAAGGAAATCCAGGGCCATTCTTGTTCTCTTATTGAAATTTAAAAAGGTTATTATACTTTCATTATTAGAAATGTTGAAATCAAGAACTTAACACAGCTGTCTCATTAACCACAAATAACACATAACATGACCAACATACAATAATAAAAATACATTGGTGAACCAAAATCCAATCATTTTTTCATCCAAATCACACATCTTAAGCACTTCCCTTCAAGAAGTAAATCAAAAGCCTTATTAATATCTTCAAACTCAACCTCGTGTGTCACGAATTCATCTAGTCGCAGTTCCTGAAAAGATCAAGACTCATTAGTATTTCAATCAACAGTTTGACTTCATAAGTCAAAGACAGATTCTGCTTACCTTGTCCATGTAGCGTTTTATAAGGATCGGAATATCAGATTTCGGTTTGAGACCTCCAAAAAGTGAGCCCATGAGAGACTTCCCACTGTGAAGTACCTCACTAGAACTGAAAGTCAACGTCTCCCCGGGCTGGTCAACTCCCAACATAACTATTTTTCCCCATCCCTAAATATTGTTACATTCACAAATGAAGAAACTTCAATAATGGTTAAAAACTTTTATGCGCGAGAACCGGGCTTTATAAAGCCCGGTTCCACACTAGGCTTGTTATCTTGGACGGGTTTGAATAATGATAGGGGCAGAATAGACCTTTCTAGTAGAAGCGTAAGCTTCATGTACGAGCGATGACATACCGACACACTCGAAGCAGTAGTCTGCACCGTCACCAGTCATATCCATTATTACCTGTTTTAACCAACAACTTTATGGTATAAAAATAGAACAATAATGGAAAATAACAGCATAATTCGGTCGGTATTGGTTAACTTCTTTACCTGGCTCACAGTTTTGTCTCCACAGTTACGGGAGTTTATAAAATCGGTCACTCCAAATTTCTTTCCTAAAATAAAATAGAAGCCAAATGTGGAATAAACATTTTAAAATTTAAGTCATAAACAAACTATCCTCAAACTGCATAAAAAACAATCCTATTATAGTACTATCTTTAATTTATGTTTATTTATAGCTAATATTAACATAAATGAAAAGCTTCCATATTGTTATAAAATTTCAAATTACAAGTTAAATTACCTAATTCGAATTTGTCTTGGTTCACATCAACACCTATGATCCTCTTAGCTCCACAGAGCCTCGCTCCCTCGGCAACCTAAAAAACGAAACGTGGTTTTTTAATGTTAAATATCACTAAACTTATCGGTATGTAACATGAATGACACTGCAGACATATTATAAAACGCACCTTTTATTTTGATGATAATAAAAATATTAACATGTGACACAACTGCTAAATATAAAATATACTCATATCCTACATTCACCCGAACCCAAAAACGTGTCAGACAAACACGACACGCATATTTGCAGGTTGACACATACACGACCCCTTTGACCCTGCTTATATTTTTTTATTATTTTCACATATTAATATTTTAAACTTACATTTGCTGAACAAAAAATATAAACAGGTCAACCCACGAACCACCAGGTTCACAGTAACATGACCCGTTTAGCTAAGCGGGTCGATACTGACCCAAACCCGTTTATACAAAGCCCAAACTTGTGAATTTCAAGGTTCGTGTCGTGTTAGAAATTTAAATTAAAAATGTGATCATACCGCGAGCCCGATTGCACCCAATCCAAATATAGCAACCGTTGATTCCGCTTCCACATTTGCGGTTTTCCAAGCGGCACCAACCCCTAAAATCGTTACATACTCGAAACTTTATACGTTAGCATCTCCTTATTCGAAGGTAAACAACAAAAACATTAAATAAAAAAAAAAGATAATATAACTTACCAGTTGAAACTCCACAACTTAAGAGACAAGCTCTATTAGGGGGTGTTTGTGGGTCAATTTTGGTCACATGACCAATGTCAACCACTGTGTATTCACTAAAACTTGATACAAACAAGAAATGGTACAATGTTTCTCCATTAATGTCTGTGAACCTGCTTGTTTTGTCTCTATCCATGTATGGTGAAACACTGAAAGGTAGCTTTGAACATAGGTTGCTTTTGTTGGATAAGCAATCTGTACACTCACCACAATCTGGTAAAAATATTGGGATTACTGTGTCACCTTCAACAACTTCATGTACACCTTCTCCAACACTTTCTACTACCCTTTTGTTCACAAAAAAAATGGTTATAATATCGTTTTTTGAAATTGGGAATCAAAGAAAAAAAATATATAATTTGGGAGCTAGTAAATCTGTATGAAATTTGTATATTTATGGGTCGTAAGCTTGGGGGAAAGGTCATACGGCCAGCATGGCTTTTGTCAATGATCACATCAGTCATTTTGCGCCATATGATTTAGCCCTCATACAACCCATATGACCTTTTTCCTCATACAACCCATACGACTTTTTTCGTCATACAACCAAGATCAGCAAATGTACCTTTTAAAAGATTGAGTTTTGTAATTCAAAAAGGGGATAGCGGCGCAGCTTGTTGCCCGCTTGCCTTCTGTTTCGGTGTAATTTAATTTTTAAAAGCTTAATAATTAATTCCTAAAAAAAATCTAGAAAACTATTACCCCAAATACACAAAACAAAACAACAAATTAAGTATTCAAACTCTTATCAATTCAATGAAATCTTACTTACCCCATTGCTTCATGACCAAGTATCCTGGGAAAAATCGCAGGCGGGTGCTTCACAAAAAAAACACCATCAATCAGTTATAAACAATTCAACATCAACAAAACTGAAGAGGTATGTACCCGCCTCAACACCGAGCGAGGCGGGTCAACCCACAAGATACAGACAAGAGACTTGAAATCAAGATATTATGAAGGCACAAAGCCAAAACCTACGCGCATGGCGCATATCACATATGCTCACGCATATCACATATGCTCATGCATTACATGCTCAGGCATCATATATGCTCAGGCATCACACATGCTCAGGCATCACACATGCTCACGCACATCACATGCTCACGCATATCACATCTGCGCGTGGGGCATCCGTGCGTAGCGCATATCACATGCTTGTGCATCACATCTGCGCATGAAACATCTGCGCGTGAGAATAAAGAGAAGACATCGCGCATCCTCAGGATAGGCGCATATCACACATGCACATAATCAACCTCGTCCTTATCCAAATCAGGATTAGGGCAACCTTGATTGTGCACGTCAGACAACCTTCCAGAAGGTATCTTTTTAAGGAATAAGAATATGCTGATGTTGACAGCTGCCAAATGAAAGGTGAACAACTCAGCATAACCCATGTGCTACCACGTGATTATAACCAATGAAAAAGCACCAGGTGTCCCCAAGGACACGTGGCGCAAATCAATTGGAGGAGGCCAACAAAACCCTAATTGGGTCGGAGCCCAATCAGTGGAAACCCTAGCACTATAAATACAGCATCAACTCCACAAGGAAAGGATACACAGTCACACTCAATCATCACATTCAATCACAGACAATTACAGAGTATTCAGCTATTAAGCAATACACTCCATTTTCCTTACTCTCATATTATTATCTTCTCCTACAAACACTTATTCTCACACCGGAGGGTTACCCCAAAGAGGACCCCTCTGTCCCTTTCTGAGGGGTAAGTTTACGGTGCTGTTCATTTTGTAGGTGGAAAAACCCAGATCCAAGAAAACCATCGGTGAAATAGCATAATCACACCCGAGGAAAGTAGATCGTCTACCAGTGAGTCGATCCACGCTTCTTCATTGGCGCCATCCACTGTTACAACGGCAACAAGATCTCATCAGATCTATAAAAAAAAACAAATTTTCACCATGGTTTCTGGTGCTCGTAACGTCGATCAAGTTCTGGAGGATATTGAACATGAGGATGTTAATGAGGGACAGCAATTTCTGAGGGTGCCGCGTGACTCTACGCGCACCACCAGTAACCGTCCCTTCATCACAACTCCTCATGGCCAGACTGAAACTCCTCCAGACGATCTCACGTTACAAAATCTTGCCGGCGCGAAACAAAAAGGACCAATGGGTCCAGAAGATGAAACAAATGACCCTAAAGAATGGCTCATAAACGAGCAACGGCGTCTAATGGACAAGTACAATGAAATGGTCAAACAGAAAAAGTTAGCCGACTTAACACAAAGGCTAGCGTTTGACAGGCAAGCCGTTCAAGGAACAAAAAGGGCGCGCGCGTCGGAAGAGGGTCGCTCTGTTCACACTGAACACGCCGAGTTTAGTGATGAAGAAGTGCACAGCGTCAGGAGGACGCGAGATACTCATGCAGGAGGCTCACAGCCCCGCGCGCAATTGAACATGGCGCCTGGAGCCAGAGCCGATCTGGATCTGCACGCACCATACAGCCTACCAGTGAGAGGGCAAGTGGACGTAACCACACCGTACAGGCCAGCCATCTTAGTGAAACATTCAAAATTCACTGAGCGCATCGCGAAGGCCCCCATTCAGCACAAAACCAAGATGCCAAGTGGTTTGGGCAAATATGACGGCACAACAGATCCAGATGATTTCTTGCAAGGTTTTTACAACACGGGAAACCTAGAAAGTTGGACGATGCCAACATGGTGTCACATGTTTGCTCGATGCCTAACGGGCGCGGCTCGTGTCTGGTTCGAGAGCTTGCCTACTGGGCAAATCGATGGGTTCGAGGAACTATTGGAAAAGTTCCAAGCTCACTTCGTACAACAGCGCAGACATACGCGCGACCCTGATGACATCATGCACTGCGTGCACAGGAATGATGAAACGATTGAAGACTACATCACTCGTTTCAATCAGGAGTCTCTGGCAATCGGAGGTATCACTGAGCAACTATTGCGCGTGGCCTTTATACAAGGCGCGCGCAGTGATCAACTCCGCCGAGCTCTTGTGAGCAGAGATGGCATGCCCACCACTTGGGCCAAATTAATGGAAGCATCGCGAGTCTTCGCGAGAAATGAAAAACAGATTGCCCAAGATAGAGCGAGAGAAAGAGGGCATCAAGCAGAGGCACCGCGCAGCAGCGAAAGAAAGGGCAAACAGAACACTGTATGGTCCAGGTTGCAATCAACCAATTTTTCTTCCGCAGAAAAGCAGGCGCAACCAAGCTCACCCCAGCCCCAAAAAGACGTTCGTAATCGCGGGGAGGATGACAAGAGGGAAGGCGGCAGAGATCCTAGCAGACCTCTGCCAAGAATCTGGACTCCCCTCACTAAAACACCTTCACAGGTGTTAAGCACTGAGAATGTCCAGTTCAAAAGCCCCAAGCCACTACACTACAAGGGACCATCAAACAGTGGCAAGTACTGCGAGTTTCACAAGTCCACGGGACACAACACTGATGCATGCCATCACTTGAATGATGCAATTGAAAAAGATGTGAAATCAGGCAAGCTGGCTCACCTGGTGAAAAACCCAAGACCAGAAAGTGAGCAACCAGAAGGAGCCTCTGCCAGCAAAAAGTACAAAAGAATCTGTGTAGCCGAGGGAGGAAGGCAAGGGCAAACATCAAGAAAGAGAAGCGCGCAAATCCAAGGAGATTGGCGCGAGCAACAAGTAATCTTCCCAAGAATCAGGGGAGGCCCTTCCATCAGCAGTCCTCTTGTTATCACTACACACATTGCTCATTACGAAGTGTCAAAAGTCCTGGTGGACACTGGCAGCGAATCAGACATCATGTATGAGCAATGTTTCAGAAAACTGGATCCGGCAGACCAAGCAAGGCTTGAAATTGTGAATGCACCAATCTCTGGTGTTTCAAATGAAATCATTCATCCCCTAGGTCAAATACAATTTGAGCTAACTATGGGGGATGAGAAACACAAGCGAGCCGAAGTTGTCAACTTCTTGGTCCTGCCCACCACTTCTTGCCACAATATGATCTTGGGTAGAGGAACAATTGCCCAATTTAACGCCATACCGTCGCCAGCGCACGGCGCGTTGGGGTTCCCAACACCAACAGGTGTAACTTTTGTATACCGGGATCATTTGTGTGCAGTGACAAGTACTCCGCGGGAGGGGAGAATGAAACTTCCAATGGCAGACAACGCGCCAGAGGAATGGATTCTCAACCCAAAATTCCCGGAGAAAAATATCACAATTGGCGCAACGATATCAGACGACACGAGGTTGAGAATGAAAAGATTGCTCACAGCACATATGTCGGTCTTCGCGTGGCAACACTCTGATATGACTGGGGTTCCGCGAGACCTGGCACAACATTCTCTCAACACGTTCAAGTCTATAGAGCCAATTGCTCAAAAGAAGAGAGTCATGGGGGATGAGAAAGCGAGGGCCATGAATGAGCAGGTTGAGGATCTACTGCGCGCAAACATCATCCGCCCGATACGATACCAGACATGGGTAGCCAATCCTGTGATGGTAAAGAAAAGTAACGGGTCATGGAGGATGTGCATTGACTTCAAGGACCTCAACAAAGCATGCCCAAAAGATTGTTACCCCCTCCCAAACATCGACGCAAAGGTGGACTCCGTGGCGCCATTCAAGCTCAAATGTTTTCTGGATGCCTACAAAGGCTATCACCAGATTCAAATGGCACCACAAGATGAGGACAAGACCGCCTTCAGAACCGACAAGGGTGTTTTTTGTTACACAAAAATGCCCTTTGGTTTGAAGAATGCGGGCGCCACCTATCAAAGACTTATGGATGCCGTTTTCAACGAGCAAATTGGAAGAAACCTAGAAGTCTATGTGGATGATTTGGTGATCAAAAGCAGGGAGGAAAAACAATTGCTCAAAGACATCGAGGAAACCCTTGGGCGCCTAAAGGAAGTTAACATGAAGCTCAATCCGAACAAATGTACTTTCGGCGTACAAGAGGGAAAATTTCTAGGTGTAATGGTCACCAAGGATGGTTTCAAGGTGAACCCAGAAAAGGTGGAGGCCATCCTTGACATGCCCTCGCCATCCACCATGAAAGAAGTTTAGAAGCTGAATGGTAGATTGGTATCAATCAACAGGTTCCTAGCGAACCATGCAAGCAAATCTACCCCATTTGTCAATACATTGAGAAACTGCTTAAAGAAAAGCCAGTTCAAATGGACTCCTGAGGCCGAGCAAGCTTTCAGTGAGATTAAAGAATGTTTGATAAATCTGCCCGCGCTCACAGCTCCACTTCCTGGTGAAACTTTGATATTGTATCTATCAGCAAGAGAGCGCGCCATCGGCGCAGTATTATTGGTGGATCGCAAGGGAATCCAAACGCCAATATACTATGTGAGTCGGGTGCTGACAGATCCTGAGACGCGCTACTCCATCATGGAAAAGTTAGTTTTGTCACTAACACACGCGTCGCGCAAGCTCCACAGATATTTCAATGGTCATCCCATTGAAGTTCTGACTGGTTACAACATCCAGCAAGTCTTGCGGCGCCCCGCGCTCTGGGGAAGGGTGACAAAATGGGCCCTGGAATTAGGTGAACACACGATCGCCTATAAGCCCCGTCCAGCAATAAAGGGGCAAGTTTTAGCTGATTTCATCACGGAAATCCCCGAAGGAAGAGTTGAAGAGGCTCAGCGCGAGGTAGACCCTCTGCGAGCCAATGATGAAGAAAATGTTTGGAGATTGTTCACTGACGGAGCTTCAAACAACGAAGGGTCCGGCGCAGGCCTTAAACTGGTGGATCCAGAGAATCATGAATATACTTACGCCATCAGGTTGGACTTCAAGAGCACCAACAATGAGGCTGAGTATGAAGCCCTGCTGGCTGGCCTGCGCATCGCGCAAAAATTCGGAGTTAAAAAGCTAGAGGCCCATGTTGATTCATACTTGGTAGCAGCACAGGTCAATGGCCTTTATGATGCCAAGGAGAATACCATGCCTCTATATCTAGAGCAGGAGAAAAATCTCATCGAGCAATTTGACTGCTTCAGAATCATTCATTTTCCGCGCAGTGAAAACAAATCTGCAGACGCGCTGAGTAAGATGGCATCAACCAGTTTTGATCATTTTGGCAAAGATGTCAGGGTAGAAGTAATGAGCAACCCGTCGGTGGTAGCGAAGTCTGTCCTTGTAACTCATACAACCCCTTCATCATGGATAACTCCAATAATGAAATTCTTGAAGGAGGGAAAGGTACCAGATGATCGCGCACAGGCGAGGAAGATAAGACACAAGTCGCAGAACTATGAACTCCTTGATGGCACATTATATCGACGCTCTTATCTTGGACCGCTCATGAAATGCCTAGATGCTGAGGAAGCAAGCTATGTGATCAGAGAGATACACGAAGGAATCTGTGGAATTCATGCTGGCCCGCGCATGGTGGTTGCCAAGGCAATGAGCGCAGGCTACTATTGGCCAGGCATGTACTTGGATGCTTTAAAAGAGATCCAAAAATGCAAAGCATGTCAGAGCTATGCGCCAAACACCATGCGGCCAAAGAACAACTTGATTCCGGTGACCTCAGCATGGCCTTTCCACAAATGGGCAATCGATATTGTGGGTCCCCTACCGCAAGCGCCTGGGCGAGTAAAATTTTTGGTAGTGGCAGTAGACTATTTTACAAAATGGGTCGAAGCCAAGCCACTAGCAAAAATCACAGCCGAAGCGATGAAGCAGTTTATCTGGAGCCACATCATATGCCGTTTTGGCTTGCCCATGGAAATTGTGAGCGATAATGGCAAACAATTCACTGACAAGAAGATATCCAGCTGGCTCAAGGAATTGCGCATCAACCAAATTTTCACTTCAGTTTATCACCCTCAGGGGAATGGACAAGTGGAACGCGCAAACCAAAGCTTGTTAAATGGGCTGAAGAAAAGGTTGGAGGGAGAATCCCATTCTTGGGTCGAAGAGCTACCTAATGTCCTGTGGGCACACAGGACATTAAGCAAAACCAGCAATGGCGAATCCCCCTTCAGCCTAACCTATGGAACAGAGGCAATGATTCCAGCAAAAGTTGGATGCCCATCCCATAGAGTGTTCATGATGAGCAAGATTGATAACGAGCGCGAAAGAAGGTTGGATCTCAACTTACTTGAAGGGCGCAGAGAGGCGGCTATCATCAGTGAAGCCAAATACAAGAAAAAACTGGAAAAATATTACAACCAGCGCGTGAAAGAATGCCACTTCAAGAAAAATGATTTTGTCCTCCGAAACAATGAAGCTAGCCGCGCGATACCCCCGGGAAAAATGTCCCCCAATTGGGAGGGACCTTATCAAGTCTTGGAAGAATTGGGAAAAGGCGCATACGCCTTAAAAGATTTGAATGGAAAGAAGATCCCGCGCGCATGGAACGCGGCACAGCTTAGAAAATGTTTCATGTAAAAATTGTCAAGTTTGTAATCAAGGCTTTTTAAGCCATTATGAATAATGATACGCGCTATCTTCTCTTAATATGGATTCCATTACCTTTTGCATACATGTTTCACACTTCCCTTTATTAATTTTGAGCAATATGACAACATTGTATTGACATCAAAACAAAATAAAACGAAGTAAAACATACATGCTACGCGCTATCTTCTCTTAATGTGGATTCCATTACCTTTTGCATACATGTTTCACACTTCCCTTTATTAATTTTGAGCAATATGACAACATTGTATTGACATCAAAACAAAATAAAACGAAGTAAAACATACATGCGCGAGCTTCAAGCTTAAAAACGCGTTAACGAGTCTTAACTCTTAAACGTCAGGGCCTTAGCCCAACAATATGAGCCTTAGCTCAGGGCCTTAGTCCAATAATGTGAGCCTTAGCTCAAATCACTCACAACATCCATCCTACATGCTGCGCAGCCTGACCATAAAATACCTAAACACAACTAAGGCAAAGCAAATGCCAAAACATAGTTGTTAAGGTCTCAGGTCGAGGTCACGCATAAAATTGTAATGGATATCTGAGTAACACATTGACACGTAAAGGCTAAAAAAAAAAAACTCATAATTCCATAATGCGCGATAACGTCGCGCAAAAGAGAATAATGGAAACGCCAAGACACGTGTCAACATAATCAAGATATGGCAAAATCACTTACAATATGACAAGGATTGAGTATAATAATTTCCTTACAACCTTGTTCTTATTTCAACGTGCAAGCATATCTTAAATTCAACAAGCAAGCATTCAATATAAAAAGATGAATGGGAAATGCGCAAGATGCGAAGAAGGGAAAAACAACATTTCATTCCAAAGCATTGAAATTTACAAGTTTACAAGATGAGATACGAACTACAAATAAAAATAAAAAACATGAAGGGCTTCTCAAGTCTCCACGTTGACATCAGCCTCTTCATCATCCTCATCACCGCCCTCAGCATCTGGCGCAGCCTGCTCCTCGTCATCTTCAAACTGACCATAGTCAAGTTCTTCGTCCTGAATGGAGTCTTCTATCATGACAGTGTCAGGAGCGGATCCTTTGGCCACGCCAGAGCCGCTAGCAACGCCAGCATTCCCCGCGCCATCATCGCCGCCGCCAGCCCCTTCGCACTCGTCAAGTAATTTCTTTAGCGCGACGAGATCGGGCTGGTCAGCAAGCGCGGATATCTGCAAATCATAAGGAAAAATATGAGTACAAAATGACTTAGAAAATAAGTCAAGGTAATCTCATTAAGGTTAAAATACCTGCGCAAGGATGGGAATGGGAGTATTCATATACTTCTCCCCCATCGCGGCCATGTCCGCGCAGGCAACGTCGCTCTGATAAGGGTACTCGGATGGGTTCTTCTTCAACATGCCATATTCATAGCCATCCGTAAACCCTTCAGCTCGACCCACCAAGCGCGCGGCAGCGTTGCAATCCATCACAAGGGCCTGGAACTCGTCTGAGTATTTCATCGCGTAAGCGCAACGAGTCATGCCCTGTGAGATTAGCCATTGGCGATCCTGCGCGAGGGAAGCAACAGACGTCTCGAGGGCAGGAACCTGAGAGTTTAACAACTCAACAGTTTCCTTAGTCTTTTTCAGCTCCTCTTTGTCGAACGCTGCTGCCACCAAGGCTTCTTCCTTTTCCGCCCGCGCAGCATCAAGTGCTTCCTGGCTAGACGCTGCCGTCGCCAAGGCTTCATCTTTATCGGCCTGCGCGGCCGCCAGCTCCTTCTTCAGGCGTGCAACCTCACTCTCCAGCGATGATTTCTCAGTTATAGACTGGAAAAGAGCTTGGTCACGCGCCTCCGCCTCCAGCTCCAAGTCGCGCGCTCTGCGCGCGTACTTGGCCGCGTCCGCCTCCGCCGCTTGCAGCTTCTCCCGCGCAGCCTGAAGCTCATGCCCGCGCTTCACGAAGGCACTGTTGGCACTTGCTCTGTTCTCACTGAGCTCTGCTTGGAGCTTCTCAGCTCTCTCTCGAGCATCAGAAAGATGCCAAGCAGACACCTTAGCCTCTTGCTTGGCTTCCGCAAGAGCATCACGTACTTTTACGTAATCATAGCGAAGCTCTTGGGAGGCAGCAAAGAAGGCCGACCCAGCAAACATATGATCGTTGAGCAAGTCGTCTCGAGCGCGGTCCTCCTGGAACCTCCTTTCAGATGGAGGCACAGCATGAGCCCAGAATTCCGCACACACACCCATGGACTGAAATGTGCTGTCTTCAGTAATATTCTATCTCAGGCGGTAAATGTGATCGGCTTCCTGCAAAAACAAAGTAATTATCTAAGTCATCAAAACATTAAGATGGAAGTCCGCGCAGCGGAGCAAAAAAGAACCTATACCTGCGGGGATGAAGCAGAAAAGTCAGCGCCAGCCCCACGAGAAGGCTCCGCCGCGAAGCCTCGTGGCGCTGCAGGACTGGCGCGACCGCGGTCGGAGTCTTCAACTTCAAACTCCTCATCCTCCTCGGAAACAGGCCTTTTCTCCTGCGACCTAGAGCCAAAATCGGTCTCGCGAGGAGGGCTGTGCGCAGGAGGAGGTGAGGGAGGTCTCGACGCCGCCAGGTCGGCGCGCAAAACGGCCTCCTGCTCCTTAGTAATCCCAATGAGGGGAGATTCAGCACTAGCAGGAGCAGGAGCAGAACCAGCGGCGCTGGCACCGGCGCCAGGAGTGCCGCCAGCAGCTTGAACGCCAGCAATGACTCCTATAAAAAAAATCAACAAAAAGAAATGTTCATGACTTGATCTAAAACGAAAAGTCAGAAAATAAAAGCGCAATACATACCTTGGCGCAACTCCGTTCGCGAGGCAAACATCGCCATCAAGTCCATCCTACCCTTTTTTGAGGGTAAAACGGGGGACTTCGAAGGGACCTCCGGCGCAGCCTGGGCATCTTGTGGCGCTTGAGGTTGATCCACCAAGGTCGCCGGCTCTACACACATTTGAGTGAGCAAAGATTAATTAGTAATTCTATCAGAATCGCGCTCATAGAACCATAAAAGATAAGCAAAGGATAAGCAAAGTATACCTGTCGAAGGCGCAACACCGCTTTCCTTTTCCGCCGCGCGAAGGGAGGAGGTAGCGCCACCATACCTCAAGTGGACCGGAGGTCTGCCCACTTTTTGAGGCAGGGAAGACAAGGAAAACTTAGTGGTATACACCTGGGTTTTCTCAGGTCCCTTCGCCTGAGTAGGAGGATCCTGAACAACAGGGGCATCATCTTTCTTCTGTTTTTTACTGGACCCTGCGCCAGTTTTCCCCTTAGCTTTACGCTTTAGTTGGGGCGCCTCCTCTTCCTCCTCCTCTTCCGCGAGCTCCAGCTCGTAGTTTTCGAGCGCATCTACAATAAGTGCGAAGGAAATGTTAGCCAAATTTGGTATAAAGGCATAAGCATAAGTACAAAGGCTTACCAGGCGCATCGCTATCAAAGACAAATCCCAGATCAACAGGGATGAACATGTCATCAAAGCAATCGGGGAAACCAACCTCCCCAGCGCCGAGCGCGACGGAGCCACCCTCCATATGCTCATCATAGGCGGCGTGGATATACTCCTTGGTGACTGCACAAGACAAGTCAAATTATATCAGCAAAACGAATTATATTCGCGCATAGGTAAAGCAATGAGATTAACTTACACAAGCCGTCAACTTGGATAACGGGCTCGGTCGCGCTGTCCGCCCACCGCCTGCTCATACCAACCCCCACCAGCGCCTCCTCACAAATGTTCTTGGCGGGGGATGGTTCAGCGGTCAACTTATTTACCCAGGCGCCAGTTGGGTTCTTGAGGACACCCACATCCGCAGGCGCAGAAGAGATCGCGCGCATCGTCATGCGGATGGGGATCACACCAGCCCTGATGTAAAAAAACCTCTCAGACCAGTCATGAAGGCTCTTGAATGAAACAGTGGAGCACTTCACCTTCTGACTGCGAGGAATAAATGAGAACCAAGAATCTTGGATCTTGGGCTTGTAAAAAAATTGAAAGCGACGAGGGGTGGGCTCCTCGCGCTGGGATTTGCACATGAACTCAAATTGAGTCATGCGCACAAGTCCAAACGGATGGACTTGGGATATATGAATCCCATAAAACTTAAGCAGTGCACCCACAAACCTTGTCATCGGGAGACGAAGGTTGCAGTGGGTGAAAAAATGGCTATAAAGGGATATATAGCCGGTAGGCGGGTCCGCCGCCGTTTGCCCGGCCCCAGGCAACATGCAGCCAAACACAGGGAGAAAACCCTGAGAGGCGATAAGGCTGTCAAGATCGGCCTGCCTCAGTTTGCAGGGGATTTCATTTCACCTCTTCATGGCCTTGGTCCTCCCTACCTCCTCCGATGAGGCCTCAGCAGCCTTCTTCCCCTTGCCGGTCTTCTTCAATGTAGACATTACTAACGATTTTCTACGGCAATGGATGGGGGAGATTGTGTTGTCTGAGCTATCAGACATACAACTGTGACAACGAACGAAGGTTGCTTCTGAAGAACAGATATTTGGAAGCAGAACAAAGGTAATCGAAAGACAAGGAAAGAAAGAAAAGAGCTCTGAATAATAAACAAGAAGATGAAGAATAAAAACTCTTAAGGGCTGGCTTTTATAGGCCCAGGAGAGAGAAAATTTGATACTGATCGGACACCACGCGCCACCACTCGCAGGTGCTAGCCAACGCGAGCGCGACACGTGTCAATCGCACTGTGTGAGGGGACACGAAAAGAAATAATACAGCTGTTGCCAGAGTTCACGCGCCACCACTCGCAGGAACGGACCAATGAGAGCGCGACACGTGTTCCTGACACTCTGTGAGGGGACACGAAAGGCAACTGTAGCACCTCGAGCACACGAAAGGTCTGACACGTCTCCATCACGTACAGGGACGATTCGCTTTCAACCAAAAGGATAGAATCTCGCGCAACGATGAATGATAAGAAGAAAAAGACAAACCCCTACTAAAAGAGCAAACTATTAAGTCTAATATCTATCTTACCTCGCTCGCGCGAGACAAGACACACATTAGACTGGGGGGCTTGAAGAGGTATGTACCCGCCTCAACACCGAGCGAGGCGGGTCAACCCACAAGATACAGACAAGAGACTTGAAATCAAGATATTATGAAGGCACAAAGCCAAAACCTACGCGCATGGCGCATATCACATATGCTCACGCATATCACATATGCTCATGCATTACATGCTCAGGCATCACATATGCTCAGGCACCACAGATGCTCAGGCATCACACATGCTCAGGCATCACACATGCTCACGCACATCACATGCTCACGCATATCACATCTGCGCGTGGCGCATCCGTGCGTAGCGCATATCACATGCTTGTGCATCACATCTGCGCATGAAACATCTGCGCGTGAGAATAAAGAGAAGACCTCGCGCATCCTCAGGATAGGCGCATATCACACATGCACATAATCAACCTCGTCCTTATCCAAATCAGGATTAGGGCAACCTTGATTGTGCACGTCAGACAACCTTCCAGAAGGTATCTTTTTAAGGAATAAAATATGCTAATGTTGACAGCTGCCAAATGAAAGGTGGACAACTCAGCATAACCCATGTGCTACCACATGATTATAACCAATGAAAAAGCACCAGGTGTCCCCAAGGACACGTGGCGCAAATCAATTGGAGGAGGCCAACAAAACCCTAATTGGGTCGGAGCACAATCAGTGGAAACCCTAGCACTATAAATACAACATCAACTCCACAAGGAAAGGATACACAGTCACACTCAATCATCACATTCAATCACAGACAATTACAGAGTATTCAGCTATTAAGCAATACACTCCATTTTCCTTACTCTCATATTATTATCTTCTCCTACAAACACTTATTCTCACACCGGAGGGTTACCCCAAAGAGGACCCCTCTGTCCCTTTCTGAGGGGTAAGTTTACGGTGCTGTTCATTTTGTAGGTGGAAAAACCCAGATCCAAGAAAACCATCGGTGAAATAGCATAATCACACCCGAGGAAAGTAGATCGTCTACCAGTGAGTCGATCCACGCTTCTTCAAAAACACTCATTAATTTCAAAAGTCAACGACTCTGTACCTCCAATTTCCAGAAAGTAACATCACTATGACAAAGAGAAGTGCATATGATCTTCGCGAGGTTGCGGTGGGGCGACAATCACTTCCTCGATCACAAGTGGTGCCCCTGGCTTCCTAACAATAATAAAACTTTTTAAAAATTCAAAATAATAATAATAAAAACATAACTCAAAATATAAATAGAAATTGAAAAATTTATAAAACTAAAATGTTTCTTCCGTCCATTCAAAAAAATCTGCGGAAAAGTCACAATGCCGAAAAAAAGACGCAATGACGAAAATGAACAAAATACATACTTATAACTAAAAAACACACAATAGATCATAAAATATAACTCAACGCCGAACAAAACATAACACAATGTTGAGTAAAATAATACAATATCAAGAAAAAAAGACACAGTGTCAAGGAAAAAAGAAACAATAAATGACAAAAATAAATAAAAAACACAATGATAAACAAGAAGGTACAATGATCTTTTTTCTTTTTTAAAAACGACAAAGACAGTGGAAACTTTTTTGTTTTACTTTTTTTTGTTTTTTTATCAAATTTTGAGTTATGGTTTTTTTTTAATTGTTTTGAAGGTTTTTTTTGTGTGTCTACAAATCCATCTTATTCTTCTTATTTTTGTCCCTCTTTGTAGAATAACTAGACTCATAATTTATATTACACGGGTTAAATAATTGGAGAATATAAAATTTATTTTTTTCAAAACGTAACAAAATATATATTATATATAAACAGTGAGCAAGAAGCTATACACACCGGTTACAACCACCAACACAAACAAAAACTACACAACTAGAGGCTATCCCGTCAGCCCTCGTTCACACCTACCCGATTACACAAATCCTCCCAAGGAACACCATCGCTAGTATTGCTAACTTTTCACCTAAAGAAAGCTCATTGCTTTGACTTTGTTCACCAAACTAGTTAGATGCTTCGGGGCTCTGAATGTACCAAAGTATTCCTCTTTCTCACAAACTTCAAGGCGTAACTAGACACCCTGCGTGGTATATCTTGGCCTTGAACTAAGAAAACTCTAATTGTATGTAACATGCTTGTATATGTTTATGTTAACTAAATACTTTATATTACACGATTATATATTTATTTTATCGAATTGCACCTTGATATTGATAATAATCTAGACAAATAAGCAAACATTGATTTATGCTTCATCCATTTTCTTTAAACTCAAAACTCAATTCGTTAATTACAACTCTTTCAAACTAAAAGGTTATGCTTATTTTATGAATACTAATAAGAAGTTTGGCCGGTAAAAAAAATAGAAGTTTATATTTATAGTAGGAGTTGTGTGAAACAGTCATCGCCCAAAAAGATATGACTATACAATTATTAGTATATTATTGTACTGTGCCAATTCAACCCCATATGTGGGTTGGTGGGTTACAATTTTTAAAATTTTATAATAATTCACATGTCCACTGAAGATATCTCCTGCATATCTCCTGTCGAGTATAAAATAAAATGAACATGAACCATTGAGGCTAATCACTAATGTCACTCTAGGGGTTCATGGTGGTATTGGTTGGACCGGTCTTAAAACCGGATAACAGGTTAATCAAAAAAAATTATATATAATTAACGTCTTCTTAAAACATGAATCATTGAGGCTAATCACTATCTCTTCTTTTAAATATATAAATTACGAAAAGTATGCTCTCTTTTGTAGAAAGATAAAAAGAAAAAGAAAACGTGCATAAGCTGAAAAATGCAATAACAATAAATAATAAATAAAACTTTTAATTAAGAAACAAAAAATGAAAAAGACATAAAAACTGAAAAGTCAGATTGAAATCTGAAAAAGCAAAATGGACTTTGTGAATAAGTTAAAAACAGGCATGCTCCTCACTGAGTCACTTACAATAATTACAATCGTTAACCTGGTTTCCGGTTCAGTGGTCACCCATCAAAAACCGGCAGGTCAAAATGGAAACGACCCACAGACACTCCGGTCCAGTTTTAAAAACGTTGATTGAGGCATTCAACAACGAACATTCTGTTCTATTCTAAAAAAAATATTTGTATAGTTTTAAAATTTATCAAAACTTTATATTCGGTAAAACAAAATCAGAGTTTCTATTGACCATTTATCTATTAAGCCAATGATGTGAGTGACAATGGTATTTTATTAAGTTCAGTGGTCAACTAA
>NW_027503096.1:0-36474 GCF_021521415.1 Bidens hawaiensis | reverse complement strand
AGAAAGTGGAAGCATTCCACTAAAGTATAAATAAGGGAAATGGAATCCCATCCCACATGGAAAGTGGTAAAGAAATGGAAGCTCTTTATAATAAAGATATTTTCCATAGTAATATTCTTTTATGAATATCATGCACCAAGTAGTCCTAGCGGAGGGTGCGTAGCACCCGACGCGCACAGCGCTCGCGCTCGGGCTCGGGAGAGGACGAGGACGAGGACGAGGACGAGGACGAGGACGAGGACGAGGACGAGGACGATGGCGAAGGCGAAGGGCGTTGGGCGCAATGTGGCGCTTTGATGGCGAGGACGAGGACGAGGACGAGGACGAGGACGATGGCGATGGCGATGGCGAAGGCGAAGGGCGTTGGGCGCAATGTGGCGCTTTGATGGCGCACTTTGCACTTCGCACGCTCGCATCGTCGCGAAACGCTTTAAAAGCAGCCTTAGTATTTTTGGACAACGAAAATTAGACTAGAAATGTCAAGCTATCAAACACGAAGGACTAAAAGCGAAAAATAATATTGAGGGACCCATCGCGGTACGCGATGAGTCGAAGAGGACGGCCATCGCGGTACGTGATGGGCCGTGATGAGTCATCAACACGTGTCTCACTCCGGCGCCACGTGGCAGCAGGCCAGGACACGTGGCAGAATGTGTCAGACCACGTGGCGACACGTGGCAGACGTGTCAGGCCACGTGGCGATATGTGTTGGTCGCGGTACGCTACGGAATCCGGGAAGGAGCCCATCGCAGTACGCGATGGGACTCAAAATCGGCTATAAATAAGTGGGGATGACACACTCATTTGACACACCCCACAGCCACTCTCTCTCTAAGTTATTTGCTCTCTCAACCTCGGTTTGCGTGCCGAACATCATTTTGAGTGCCACCGACCCGACAATATCACATTATAATCCGTGCCATAAACCCGGTGTTTTCCTCAAAGTGCGTGCCACTCAAGAAACCCGACATTCCGTCTCAAAGTACGTGCACGACCCGGCGACCAAACATTGCCTCGATTTGCGTGCCAAGAAGAGTTGATCAAGAACGCCTCGATAAACATGCATAGAGTAGAAATGCTGCTCGTATAAACTTAGGAATATCTAACTCCGAATACCCGTGCGAGGTAAGGGGTTCTGCCTAAGTTATTATTTTATTATTATAAATGGCTTAGACCATAGTCGGAGTTATAGCCAAACCTTGATTACAATTAAGATTTATATAACTTTTCTTAAGCAAAGGTTATAGTTAAAAATATAGTTTCTTCTTGACTAAGAAACATAAGTAACTATATACCAAGGGTATAATAAATAGTATTTCTTTATTATTAAGAAATATGATATTCAAAGAATAATGTATAGACGTTTCTTCTTGAAGAAGAAACGTAGCATATGATTGATAAATAAAGAAAGGGACTAAAGGTCCAAGTGTTTTATAAACAAATGCTTTTTATCAAGGTTAAAGCTATACGAAACGGACTAAAGGTCTAAAGCTAGATCGTTGATCTAGTTATTTATACAAAGGTTATTCTCGTACTATAGGTCCGAGGTAACAAAACAAGAAAAAAAGAACAGAAAACAGGAATCAATATGACTTGGAGTGAGGTTATCATATTCGTCAACATAGATGAAATGACGTTATCATATTCAGAAGACATACTATTAAAAGAGTTAGAACTAACCTCTATAATTTTGGCCATGCAGGCGAATGTTCCTTGCTGATCAATACTTGCAATTTCTGAGTCAGTTTCAAATTCTTCATTTTCTTCAATCAGAGTCTCACCCTTAGTACCCACAATATTTTTATTCTTACTGATCACAACCACATTAACTCACTAGACTTCATTAGATAAATTACCAACAACCTTTGTGACCAATCAATCCCTTCCTGTGCTATCATTTCTTGTGACCCACTTGCCTTTACAGAATCAACTCCCTTTGGTTTCTCCTTAGACTCAGAGTTGATATACTTCCTGTTGTTGAAGTTTCTTTCATGAGTCCTTTGACCTGGAAAATATTCTTTTCTCGATTTATCACACTCTTTGGCAATGTGGCCAAACTCTTGACAATTATAACACTTAACTTTGAGTTTGTCAAAACCAATCCTTACTCATTGCTGGCAAACCATCCTAGTTCTTTCCATAAACTTCTTAATTTTCCTAACTATCATAGCCATGTTCCACTTTAGATCCATTAACTCAAGATCATAAAATTCAATATGATCATAATCTTCATCAGTTAAGTCACACGTAGAATGACTTTCCACTAATTGTTCATAAGAAGTCATGGGTGCTCCCACGAAGGCGAAGTGTTTTTCTGCATCCTTCATGTTTACATTAGGTGGTGTGACTTGTGGAACTGGACCAACACTAGCACCAGATGATCTTGATGACATATTAGATTCAGAAACAGCTTCTTGAGGAATCTCTTGATTTGTTTGAGAATAAAACACGGTAATTGGAGTAGATGCACTTTTATTTATAGGAAGTTCCCCCACCATACAATGTCGGTTCTTGATTACCCTTAGAAGAACCTTGACATTTCAATTCAAACTCCCTTTCTTCCAATTTCTACACAAACTCCATAGTAGTGAGCATTTTGAAATACCTATTTTCAGTGAGAACCATCAGATAATTTGAGTATGAATTTGGAAGAGAATTATTCAAGGTATCAATCTTATCACTTTCATCCTGGTTCAAATTAAATCGGGTAAGCTCAGTCGTTAAATGACAAAATCTTATCAACAATTCTCCAATAGTTTCTCCAGGCATGAGATTGAAGTTTTTGAATTGAAACTTCAACATTGACTTCTTCCTTCATGTGTATTACCCATGATTCTTACTTTTAAATGCTAACACAGTTTTAAGATGATTGAATTGATGAACTACTCCCAAATGATTCTAACCTACTAGTACTAGGAGAATTAACATAGAATGGTTCATAAGTATTATCCAAGCTTTGCATACATTCGGGATGAACTGCTCCCAAATGAGCTTTAAACCTTAAATCCCGTTTTAGAAAATCACATAGATTATTAAGTCTCGGGCATTTGGTATGGACCCAATTTTAGTATCACGGTTTAACATCTGCTGTATAATTGCATTATGGGAAGCCAAAGCATAATGATTTGCCATTTTAAAATTTTCAAGGATTTAATTTGCCAACACTTGAAAGTTAAAGGATGAAACTTGATAGTTTTGGAAACTATGTTAACGAATGGTACTGTTCAATGATGAATGAGTAGTGACGAATGCGCAACAATAACTTTTGATGAATGATGGTGTAATGAACGAACCATAATAAGCAATGACACGAATGAGACTTGACGAATGAAGTATGCCGAATGAGATATGATGATTGATCAAGTAACGAATGAACATGCAGCGAATAGGGAATCTTGTAACAAATGAGTGTACAATAAACGAATGGGTTATTAAACCGGTTACAACAACCTGATAACTGCTTAACGAATAGATTCAAATCAGATAGCAAATGTGCTCATAATCTTCAAGAAATTAACAAATGGATTCATATCAAATCCACTTTCCAGATTTAATCCAACATACCAATACCAAACCTTCAACAAACCAATACAAATCATACCATATCACTTGTAATTCACTACCAAACCATTCCGAACAAATTCCGAACATAATGCACTATCTAAAAACAACTCAATCCAGTCAAAAACCCAATCGGTTTTGACTCTAAAAGTCAAAACCAATACATTCAAATATTGTAACTTCCTGCTAAACACAAAATAAATCCAAACGATCATTCTAATACAATTAACTCAGTCCAGATCAACAATAGACAACTACGAACAAGCCTATAACCAAATCGGTATCGATTATCATCTCTAGTATATTCAATTGATTGATATTAGGTTCTAATGTCAGTAATCAAATTTCGTTCAATTCTATTACAATTAAATCTCAAAACTGAATTCAATTGTATCTAATTAGAGTCCAGAACACAATCCAGCATATGCAATGGATCTGATACCACTTGAGAATCCAAGGTGGATTCACTCTGATTGATCTAGTCGGTGATATGATCGTGATTGATCTAGAAGGTTGCGACATATTGTTTTTGTGAAAACCAAAGAGTATTAAAGGCGGAATCAATAATACTCTAAATATTGCTCAACCGACAGAAATGTAACAACACACTAAGTAACTCAAAAGATTTCCATTAATATTATGAAGGATACAATGAAAATCAGTTAGGGTTTCTAAGTGGAATGTTTGTATTTTTGTCAGCTTTTCCGTACAAGATGAAGACAACCGGCAAATCACAATATTCGCTTAGTTTCCATTATTTCTAAGCATGCCCTAAAGTTTCCTTAAATAGGCACACCTGACATTCCTTCTAGAAACCCTAATGATTTATTCTAAACATATTCAAATGTATTACCAAATATTCTAAGTGTAAACAGGTCTTCGAGTAAGCCTGTAAGCTTTTGTCTTTGTCGAGCAACCTTGGTAATCGTTAAGTGTGCTTGGAAACAGTTCTCCGAGTAAGCTTTTGTTAAACACGAGTCAGATCTAAACGATATTGATTATCAATTATAGATCTAATACTCTATTGGATCTAGTTCATGATATACTCTTAATTAATTATCTGTATGTATAGTATTTGTAATTAAATATGTGTATTAGTAATAGATTACTTGAAGAATTGAGAGAGAGATAATCTGGACAGAGGTTCATTACTTTTAAACTCAAAACTTAAATTAACAAGGGTATGAACACCCCTATATATAGACGATGGAACCAATTCGTTACACAACCCATAACGAATTGGATCCAGTTTGTTAACTTACAGACTCTATAGAGGAAAACATAACGAATCTTTGATTCGTTATGCCCCATTCGTCAACATTCCATGACGAATGGGAACTTACATAACGAACTAGCAGTCCATTCGTTAATAATCCTTGACGAATGGACTTTACATTAAACAAACTGGCTAATTCTTTAAACATTCTTAACGAATTAGCCTTACATTAACAAACTAACATAAATTACATAAATATCTTTTCATTATAATAATAATAAATACAAAACGATAAATACAAAGACTCAAGACGACAAAACTGTGAACTAAGAAACACCCCCTCGTCTTGAGGTCTTTGTCTTTAATTTACTTGAAACGCTTTGACTACCAATCCCGACAACTATGAATCCGTACTCAAGGAATACTCGTACAACACGCTGGAACTGCATAGCTCGGTCATAGTCTTCATGACGCTCAATCAATATCTTATTCACAGACAACACGTCATTTTCAGTCTCTGATAAGTTAACGAGCCGCATTGGATCGATAACTCGAATAAAGTTAGTCTTCAAACCTTTCCCAAGGACAATGACGGCCTCA
Source organism: Bidens hawaiensis (assembly GCF_021521415.1). NCBI lineage: Eukaryota > Viridiplantae > Streptophyta > Magnoliopsida > Asterales > Asteraceae > Bidens > Bidens hawaiensis. Next base: position 31,097 of record NW_027503096.1, on the reverse strand, counting down.
CCGGTATGATTTTTGTAGTACCAACGGTTAAACGTTAGGTGAAGACCTTGCGGGAAAGTCTTCACCGGTACATACTTCTTCGTTTTCGGTGGTTTTTCCTTAAGCACGAGCTTCCTCCTTCCCATACGTTGATCTATCTCGTCAATACGTTTACGGATCGGAATCTACGGCTTAAAGAACTTAAACCCGCGGTTTACCTCGAAGAGAAATGTTGATGAAACCATTCAGCTCGACGATCTCCACAGCGGTTGATGAAAGGTCGACTCGCGAGGGTACGTACGTCCCAATGCGTTAGTGAAAGAACTTCAGTGATGTTTTCATAGTACTGAGCGTCGTTCTCCCACGTTATAATGCAGACCTTTAACTCAAAATCAAAAAGCCAGGAAACGATATCACCTTTTACTGTCGACACGGCTTTAAACTTGGTCTTCTGATTAGCGTTAGCACGTGCGATAGCGTTCTGCTTCTGTTCTTCATCCACGTACCTGTATGCCTCAATAATCTTACGTGCTTTCTTGTTCCGGCATGCAAACCAATCCTGAATATTAGCAACTGACAGATTAGGATTCCTTGCCTTTACCCTTTGACACCTTTTCCAAATAGTCTTCAGTAGCTTTGACGTTTTCTTCATTGAAAGTAGGAATACCCTCATCAACAATGGATCGTTGATAAAGATCAGGGTATTCCTCTGATGTCACATCCTCGATCTCGACCTCCTCATCTTCATAAATAAACGACATATTCATAGGAATCGCCGTATCCTGTAACACTTCCTCCTCATTCACAACCTCAATATCATCCTCGGCCTCTAACGAGTCAAGTTCTTCATCATTAAGACCCAGCAGTATAGAAATATGCTCGCGTGTCAAGGACCGACCAACAAATTTTCCCTCCTCGATCTCATCTACATTCATCATGATCCTTACCACCCCCGTACTGTCCATAAATAATATTGTGTTAGCCTTTATCGACTCGATTGGTTTGGCGTTTGTCGAGTTCTGATAAACAACCAACGGTTTATCTACATCACCAGCCCCACTTGTTCCTGCACTGGAGAATGAACCGTGAGCTTGTTTCGGTTCACTTCCTCCGGCACCCGAGGCATCAGGATCTTCATCGTCATTCTTCGGCTTCTTTAATACATCTTCGTTGCACGTAAGATGTAGATTAAGATACTCTTGTTAAACATGAATTAGATCTAAACGATATTGATTATCAATTATAGATCTAATACTATATTAGATCTAGTTCATGATATACTCTTAATTAATTATCTATATGTATAGTATTAGTAATTATATATGTGCATTAGTAATAATTTACTTGAAGAATTGAGAGAGAGATAATCTGGACAGAGGTTCGAAACTGTTAAACTCAAAACATAAATTAACAGGGGTATGAACACCCCTATATATAGACGATGGAACCAACTCGTTACACAACCCGTAATTAATTAGATCCAGTCCGTTAACTTACAAGCTCTATAAAGGAAAACAAAAAGAATCTTTGATTTGTTATGCCCCATTCTTCAACATTCCATGACGAATGGGAAAATACATAACGAACTAGTAGTCCATTTGTTAAACATACTTAATGAGTGGACTTTACATTAATTGAGCTGGCTAATTCGTTAAACATCCTTAAAGAATTAGCCTTACATTAACGAAATAACATAAATTACATAAATATCTTTTCATTATAATAATGATAATAAATACAAAACAATAAATACAAAGACTCGAGACGACAAAACTGTGCACTAACAGCTTTACTTAGAATATTTTCCTAAGTAAATATTCATCAAGCAGACTTTAATCTTCATGATAATATCAAACTTTGCTTGATGTGTAACCTACGAGCAAACTTGTTCTTCTCGGGTTCCATCAACCTTTTTGTCTTTAACTTATTTGAACAAGTTCAAGTGTGGTGGTGACAATGTAGCTTGCTCGAGGTTGACCTTGCTCGTTAGAAGTCCTTAGAGTAGAGTAATTTCGCCATTAACTTCGTTCAAGTTTGTTGGGACCACTGTTTATTAACAAACATTGCTCGGTCTACCAAAATACTTTGGTTTTAGCTTGGTTTAGCCAAGGGTTTGCTCTGAAGCCAATCTTGTTTGACTTGAAGAACAACCTTGCTTGATAAATTGTAGTTTGCTCAATCTAACACTTTGAAGACTTCAAGAAGATAACCTTGCTCGTTTGGGCAAAATACCTTGCTTAACTAAGTTTAAGCTTGCTCGGATGCCTAAGTTTGCTCGGTTTTCATACTTAGCCATATTTCAAGGAGGTTGAGAAGATTCCAATCTTCCTTAAGCATTTTATCATCCCAAAAATCTCCCCCTAGATTGGAACAAACTTAGCTGCACCAAAACACCAGTTGGTTGCATACACTTTTCAAAATACACATCAAATTTTCCAAAAGCAAAGTTAAATTACTTAAAGGAAAAAATTTACATATGTAGAATTCTGTCACATGGACAATACAAATTAAATTCAACAGAAAGATAAAAATGTCTTCGTCTTCTAGAGCTTCCGCATCTCTCCTTCTGTCAAATACTACAACAACAGCCTTCTCTTTAAACATCCTTAATGAATGGACTTTACATTAAACGAACTTGCTAATTCATTAAACATCCTTAAAGAATTATCCTTACATTAACGAAATAACATAAATTACATAAATATCTTTTCATTATAATAATGATAATAAATACAAAACAATAAATACAAAGACTCGAGACGACAAAACTGTGCACTAACAGCTTTACTTAGAATATTTTCCTTAGTAAATATATATCAAGCATACTTTAATCTTCATGATAATATCAAACTTTGCTTGATGTGTAACCTACGAGCAAACTTGTTCTTCTCGAGTTCCATCAACATTTTTGTATTTAACTTATTTGAACAAGTTCAAGTGTGCTGGTGACAATGTAGCTTGCTCGAGGTTGACCTTGCTCGTTAGAAGTCCTTAGAGTAGAGTAATTTTGCCATTAGCTTCGTTCAAGTTTGCTGGGACCACTGTTTATTAACAAACCTTGCTCGATCGACCAAAATACTTTGGTTTTAGCTTGGTTTAGCAAAGGGTTTGCTCTGAAACCAATCTTGTTTGACTTGAAGAACAACCTTGCTTGATAAATTGTAGTTTGCTCAAGTTAACACTTTGAAGACTTCAAGAAGATAACCTTGCTCGTTTGAGCAAAATACCTTGCTTAACTAAGTTTAAGCTTGCTCGGATGCCTAAGTTTGCTCGGTTTCCGTACTTAGCCATATTTCAAGGAGGTTGAGAAGATTCCAATCTTCCTTAAGCATTTTATCATCCCAAAAATCTCCCCCTAGATTGGAACAAACTTAGATGCACCAAAACGCCTGTTGGTTGCATACACTTTTCAAAATACACGTCAAATTTTCCAAAAGCAAAGTTAAATTACTTAAAGGAAAAAATTTACATAGGTAGAATTCTGTCACATGGACATTACAAATTAAATTCAACAGAAAGATAAAAATGTCTTCATCTTCTAGAGCTTCCGCATCTCTCCTTCTGTCAAATACTACAGCAACAGCCTTCTCTTTAAACATCCTTAATGAATGGAGTTTAATTAAACGAACTTGCTAATTCGTTAAACATCCTTAAAGAATTAGCCTTACATTAACGAAATAACATAAATTACATAATTATCTTTTCATTATAATAATGATAATAAATACAAAACAATAAATACAAAGACTCGAGACGACAAAACTGTGCACTAACAGCTTTACTTAGAATATTTTCCTTAGTAAATATACATCAAGCATACTTTAATCTTCATGATAATATTAAACTTTGCTTGATGTGGAACCTACGAGCAAACTTGTTCTTCTCGAGTTCCATCAACCTTTTTGTATTTAACTTATTTGAACAAGTTCAAGTGTGCTGGTGACAATTAGCTTGCTCAAGGTTGACCTTGCTCGTTAGAAGTCCTTAGAGTAGAGTAATTTTGCCATTAAATTCGTTCAAGTTAGCTGGGACCACTGTTTATTAACAAACCTTACTCGGTCTACCAAAATACTTTTGTTTTAGATTGGTTTAGCCAAGGGTTTGCTCTGAAACCAATCTTGTTTGACTTGAAGAAAAACCTTGCTTGATAAATTGTAGTTTGCTCAATCTAACTCTTTGAAGACTTCAAGAAGATAACCTTGCTCGTTTGGGCAAAATACCTTGCTTAACTAAGTTTAAGCTTGCTCGGATGCCTAAGTTTGCTCGGTTTCCATACTTAGCCATATTTCAAGGAGGTTGAGAAAATTCCAATCTTCCTTAAGCATTTTATCTTCCCAAAAATCTCCCCCTAGATTGGAACAAACTTAGCTGCACCAACACACTTGTTGATTGCATACACTTTTCAAAATACACATCAAATTTTCCTAAAGCAAAGTTAAATTACTTAAAGGAAAAAATTTACATATGTAGAATTCTGTCACATGGACATTACAAATTAAATTCAACAGAAAGATAAAAATGTCTTCATCTTCTAGAGCTTCCGCATCTCTCCTTCTGTCAAATACTACATGCAGCAACAGCCTTCTCTTTAAACATCCTTAATGAATGGACTTTACATTAAACGAACTTGCTAATTCGTTAAACATCCTTAAAGAATTAGCCTTACATTAACGAAATAACATAAATTAAATAAATATCTTTTCATTATAATAATGTTATTAAATACAAAAAAATAAATACAAAGACTCGAGACGAGAAAACTGTGCACTAACAGCTTTACTTAGAATATTTTCCTTATTAAATATTCATCAAGCAGACTTTAGTCTTCTTGATAATATCAAACTTTGTTTGATGTGTAACCTATGAGCAAACTTGTTCTTCTCGGGTTCCATCAACCTTTTAGTCTTTAACTTATTTGAACAATTTCAAGTGTGCTAGTGACAATTAGCTTGCTCGAGGTTGACCTTGCTCCTTAGAAGTCCTTAGAGTAGAGTAATTTCGCCATTAACATCGTTCAAGTTTGCTGGAAACACTGTTTATTAACAAACCTTGCTCGGTCTACCAAAATACTTTGGTTTTAGCTTGGTTTAGCCAAGGGTTTGCTCTGAAACCAATCTTGTTTGACTTGAGGAACAACCTCGCTTGATAAATTGTAGTTTGCTCAATCTAACACTTTGAAGACTTCAAGAAGACAACCTTGCTCGTTTGGGCAAAATACCTTGCTTAACTAAGTTTAAGCTTTCTCGGATGCCTAAGTTTGCTCGGTTTCGATAAATAGCCATATTTCAAGGAGGTTGAGAAGATTCCAATCTTCCTTAAGCATTTTATCATCCCAAAAATCTCCCCCTAGATTGGAACAAACTTAGCTGCACCAAAACGCCTGTTGGTTGCATACACTTTTCAAAATACACGTCAAATTTTCCAAAAGCAAAGTTAAATTACTTAAAGGAAAAAATTTACATAGGTAGAATTCTGTCACATGGACATTACAAATTAAATTCAACAGAAAGATAAAAATGTCTTCTTCTTCTAGAGCTTCCGCATCTCTCCTTCTGTCAAATACTACAGCAACAGCCTTCTCTTTAAACATCCTTAATGAATGGACTTTACATTAAACGAACTTGCTAATTCGTTAAACATCCTTAAAGAATGATCCTTACATTAACGAAATAACATAAATTACATAAATATCTTTTCATTATAATAATGATAATAAATACAAAACAATAAATACAAAGACTCGAGACGACAAAACTGTGCACTAACAGCTTTACTTAGAATATTTTCGTTAGTAAATATACATCAAGCATACTTTAATCTTCATGATAGTATCAAACTTTGCTTGATGTGTAACCTACGAGCAAACTTGTTCTTCTCGGGTTCCATCAACCTTTTTGTATTTAACTTATTTGAACAAGTTCAAGTGTGCTGGTGACAATGTAGCTTGCTCGAGGTTGACCTTGCTCGTTAGAAGTCCTTAGAGTAGAGTAATTTTGCCATTAACTTCGTTCAAGTTTGCTGGGACCACTGTTTATTAACAAACCTTGCTCGATCTACCAAAATACTTTGGATTTAGCTTCGTTTAGCCAAGGGTTTGCTCTGAAACCAATCTTGTTTGAATTGAAGAACAACCTTGCTTGATAAATTGTAGTTTGCTCAATCAAACACTTTGAAGACTTCAAGAAGATAACCTTGCTCGTTTGGGCAAAATACTTTGCTTATCTAAGTTTAAGCTTTCTCGGATGCCTAAGTTTGCTCGATTTCGATACATAGCCATATTTCAAGGAGGTTGAGAAGATTCCAATCTTCCTTAAGCATTTTATCATCCCAAAAATCTCCCCCTAGATTGGAACAAACTTAGTTGCACCAAAATGCCTGTTGGTTGCATACACTTTTCAAAATACACATCAAATTTTCCAAAAGCAAAGTTAAATTACTTAAAGGAAAAAAATTTACATAGGTAGAATTCTGTCACATGGATATTACAAATTAAATTCAACAGAAAGATAAAAATGTCTTCATCTTCTAGAGCTTCCGCATCTCTCCTTCTGTCAAATACTACAGCAACAGCCTTCTCTTTAAACATCCTTAATGAATGGACTTTACATTAAACGAACTTGCTAATTCGTTAAACATCCTTAAAGAATGATCCTTACATTAACGTAATAACATAAATTACATAAATATCTTTTCATTATAATAATGATAATAAATACAAAACAATAAATACAAAGACTCGAGACGACAAAACTGTGCACTAACAGCTTTACTTAGAATATTTTCCTTAGTAAATATACATCAAGCATACTTTAATCTTCATGATAATATCAAACTTTGCTTGATGTGTAACCTACGAGCAAACTTGTTCTTCTTGAGTTCCATTAACCTTTTTGTATTTAACTTATTTGAACAAGTTCAAGTGTGCTGGTGACAATGTAGCTTGCTCGAGGTTGACCTTGATCGTTAGAAGTCCTTAGAGTAGAGTAATGTTGCCATTAACATCATTCAAGTTTGCTAGGACCACTGTTTATTAACAAACCTTGCTCGATCGACCAAAATACTTTGGTTTTAGCTTTGTTTAGCAAAGGGTTTGCTCTGAAACCAATCTTGTTTGACTTGAAGAACAACCTTGCTTGATAAATTGTAGTTTGCTCAAGTTAACACTTTGAAGACTTCAAGAAGATAACCTTGCTCGTTTGAGCAAAATACCTTGCTTAACTAAGTTTAAGCTTGCTCGGATGCCTAAGTTTGCTCGGTTTCCGTACTTAGCCATATTTCAAGGAGGTTGAGAAGATTCTAATCTTCCTTAAGCATTTTATCATCCCAAAAATCTCACCCTAGATTGGAACAAACTTAGCTGCACCAAAACACCTGTTGGTTGCATACACTTTTCAAAATACACATCAAATTTTCCAAAAGCAAAGTTAAATTACTAAAAGGAAAAAATTTACATAGGTAGAATTCTGTCACATGGACATTACAAATTAAATTCAACAGAAAGATAAAAATGTCTTCATCTTCTAGAGCTTCCGCATCTCTCCTTCTGTCAAATACTACAGCAACAGCCTTCTCTTTAAACATCCTTAATGAATGGACTTTAATTAAACGAACTTGCTAATTCGTTAAACATCCTTAAAGAATTAGCCTTACATTAACGAAATAACATAAATTACATAAATATCTTTTCATTATAATAATGATAATAAATACAAATAATAAATACAAAGTCTCGAGATGACAAAACTGTGCACTAACAGCTTTACTTAGAATATTTTCCTTAGTAAATATTCATCAAGCAGACTTTAATCTTCATGATAATATCAAACTTTGCTTGATGTGTAACCTACGAGCAAACTTGTTCTTCTCGGGTTCCATCAACCTTTTTGTCTTTAACTTATTTGAACAAGTTCAAGTGTGTTGGTGACAATGTAGCTTGCTCGAGGTTGACCTTGCTCGTTAGAAGTCCTTAGAGTAGAGTAATTTTGCCATTAACTTCGTTCAAGTTCGCTGGGACCACTGTTTATTAACAAACCTTGCTCGATCTACTAAAATACTTTGGTTTTAGCTTGGTTTGGCAAAGGGTTTGCTCTGAAACCAATCTTGTTTGACCTGAAGAACAACCCTGCTTGATAAATTGTAGTTTGCTCAAGTTAACACTCTGAAGACTTCAAGAAGATAACCTTGCTCGTTTGGGCAAAATACCTTGCTTAACTAAGTTTAAGCTTGCTCGGATGCCTAAGTTTGCTCGGTTTCCGTACTTAGCCATATTTCAAGGAGGTTGAGAAGATTCTAATCTTCCTTAAGCATTTTATCATCCCAAAAATCTCACCCTAGATTGGAACAAACTTAGCTGCACCAAAACACTTGTTGGTTGCATACACTTTTCAAAATACATATCAATTTTTCCAAAAGCAAAGTTAAATTACTTAAAGGAAAAAATTTACATAGGTAGAATTCTGTCACATGGACATTACAAATTAAATTCAACAGAAAGATAAAAATGTCTTCATCTTCTAGAGCTTCCGCATCTCTCCTTCTGTCAAATACTACAGCAACAGCCTTCTCTTTAAACATCCTTAATGAATGGACTTTAATTAAACGAACTTGCTAATTCGTTAAACATCCTTAAAGAATTAGCCTTACATTAACGAAATAACATAAATTACATAAATATCTTTTCATTATAATAATGATAATAAATACAAAACAATAAATACAAAGACTCGAGACGACAAAACTGTGCACTAACAGCTTTACTTAGAATATTTTCCTTAGTAAATATTCATCAAGCAGACTTTAATCTTCATGATAATATCAAACTTTGCTTGATGTGTAACCTACGAGCAAACTTGTTCTTCTCGGGTTCCATCAACCTTTTTGTCTTTAACTTATTTGAACAAGTTCAAGTGTGTTGCTGACAATGTAGCTTGCTCGAGGTTGACCTTGCTCGTTAGAAGTCCTTAGAGTAGAGTAATTTTGCCATTAACTTCGTTCAAGTTCGCTGGGACCACTGTTTATTAACAAACCTTGCTCGATCTACCAAAATACATTGGTTTTAGCTTGGTTTAGCAAAGGGTTTGCTCTGAAACCAATCTTGTTTGACTTGAAGAACAACCTTGCTTGATAAATTGTAGTTTGCTCAACTTAACACTTTGAAGACTTCAAGAAGATAACCTTGCTCGTTTGGGCAAAATACCTTGCTTAACTAAGTTTAAGCTTGCTCGGATGCCTAGGTTTGCTCGGTTTCCGTACTTAGCCATATTTCAAGGAGGTTGAGAAGATTCCAATCTTCCTTAAGCATTTTATCATCCCAAAAATCTCCCCCTAGATTGGAACAAACTTAGCTGCACCAAAACACCTGTTGGTTGCATACAATTTTCAAAATACACATCAATTTTTCCAAAAGCAAAGTTAAATTACTTAAAGGAAAAAATTTACATAGGTAGAATTCTGTCACATGGACATTACAAATTAAATTCAACAGAAAGATAAAAATGTCTTCATCTTCTAGAGCTTCCGCATCTCTCCTTCTGTCAAATACTACAGCAACAGCCTTCTCTTTAAACATCCTTAATGAATGGACTTTAATTAAACGAACTTGCTAATTCGTTAAACATCCTTAAAGAATTAGCCTTACATTAACGAAATAACATAAATTACATAAATATCTTTTCATTATAATAATGATAATAAATACAAAACAATAAATACAAAGACTCGAGACGACAAAACTGTGCACTAACAGCTTTACTTAGAATATTTTCCTTAGTAAATATTCATCAAGCAGACTTTAATCTTCATGATAATATCAAACTTTGCTTGATGTGTAACCTACGAGCAAACTTGTTCTTCTCGGGTTCCATCAACCTTTTTGTCTTTAACTTATTTGAACAAGTTCAAGTGTGTTGGTGACAATGTAGCTTGCTCGAGGTTGACCTTGCTCGTTAGAAGTCCTTAGAGTAGAGTAATTTTGCCATTAACTTCGTTCAAGTTCGCTGGGACCACTGTTTATTAACAAACCTTGCTCGATCTACAAAAATACTTTGGTTTTAGCTTGGTTTAGCAAAGGGTTTGCTCTGAAACCAATCTTGTTTGACCTGAAGAACAACCTTGCTTGATAAATTGTAGTTTGCTCAAGTTAACACTTTGAAGACTTCAAGAAGATAACCTTGCTCGTTTGGGCAAAATACCTTGCTTAACTAAGTTTAAGCTTGCTCGGATGCCTAAGTTTGCTCGGTTTCCGTACTTAGCCATATTTCAAGGAGGTTGAGAAGATTCCAATCTTCCTTAAGCATTTTATCATCCCAAAAATCTCCCCCTAGATTGGAACAAACTTAGCTGCATCAAAACACCTGTTGGTTGCATACACTTTTCAAAATACACATCAAATTTTCCAAAAGCAAAGTTAAATTACTTAAAGGAAAAAATTTACATAGGTAGAATTCTGTCACATGGACATTACAAATTAAATTCAACAGAAAGATAAAAATATCTTCATCTTCTAGAGCTACCGCATCTCTCCTTCTGTCAAATACTACAGCAACAGCCTTCTCTTTAAACATCCTTAATGAATGGACTTTACATTAAACGAACTTGCTAATTCGTTAAACATCCTTAAAGAATTAACCTTACATTAACGAAATAACATAAATTACATAAATATCTTTTCATTATAATAATGATAATAAATACAAAATAATAAATACAAAGTCTCGAGATGACAAAACTGTGCACTAACAGCTTTACTTAGAATATTTTCCTTAGTAAATATTCATCAAGCAGACTTTAATCTTCATGATAATATCAAACTTTGCTTGATGTGTAACCTACGAGCAAACTTGTTCTACTCGGGTTCCATCAACCTTTTTGTCTTTAACTTATTTGAACAAGTACAAGTGTGTTGGTGACAATTTAGCTTGCTCGAGGTTGACCTTGCTCGTTAGAAGTCCTTAGAGTAGAGTAATTTTGCCATTAACTTCGTTCAAGTTTGCTGGGAACACTGTTTATTAACAAACCTTGCTCGGTCTACCAAAATACTTTGGTTTTAGCTTGGTTTAGCCAAGGGTTTGCTTTGAAACCAATCTTGTTAGACTTGAATAAAAACCTTGCTTGATAAATTGTAGTTCGCTCAATCTAACACTTTGAAGACTTCAAGAAGATAACCATGCTCGTTTGGGCAAAATACCTTGCTTAACTAAGTTTAAGCTTGCTCGGATGCCTAAGTTTGCTCGGTTTCGATACTTAGCCATATTTCAAGGAGGTTGAGAAGATTCCAAACTTCCTTAAGCATTTTATCATCTCAAAAATCTCCCCCTAGATTGGAACAAACTTAGCTGCACTAAAACACCTGTTGGTTGCATACACTTTTCAAAATACACATCAAATTTTCCAAAAGCAAAGTTAAATTACTTAAAGGAAAAAATTTACATATGTAGAATTCTGTCACATGGACATTACAAATTAAATTCAACAGAAAGATAAAAATGTCTTCATCTTCTAGAGATTCCGCATCTCTCCTTCTGTCAAAAACTACAGCAACAGCCTTCTCTTTAAACATCCTTAACGAATGGACTTTACATTAAACGAACTTGCTAATTCGTTAAACATCCTTAAAGAATTAACCTTACATTAACGAAATAACATAAATTACATAAATATCTTTTCATTATAATAATGATAATAAATACAAAACAATAAATATAAAGACTCGAGACGACAAAACTGTGCACTAACAGCTTTACTTAGAATATTTTCCTTAGTAAATATTCATCAAGCAGACTTTAATCTTCATGATAATATCAAACTTTGCTTGATGTGTAACCTACGAGCAAACTTGTTCTTCTCGGGTTCCATCAACCTTTTTGTCTTTAACTTATTTGAACAAGTTCATGTGTGTTGGTGACAATGTAGCTTGCTCGAGGTTGACCTTGCTCGTTAGAAGTCCATAGAGTAGAGTAATTTTGCCATTAACTTCGTTCAAGTTTGCTGGGACCACTGTTTATTAACAAACCTTGCTCGGTCTACCAAAATACTTTGGTTTTAGCTTGGTTTAGACAAGTGTTTGCTCTGAAACCAATCTTGTTTGACTTGAAGAAAAACCTTGCTTGATAATTTGTAGTTTGCTCAATCTAACACTTTGAAGACTTCAAGAAGATAACCTTGCTCGTTTGGGCAAAATACCTTGCTTAACTAAGTTTAAGCTTGCTCGGATGCCTAAGTTTGCTCGGTTTCCATACTTAGCCATATTTCAAGGAGGTTGAGAAGATTCCAATCTTCCTTAAGCATTTTATCATCCCAAAAATCTCCCCCTAGATTGGAACAAACTTAGCTGCACCAAAACAGTTGTTGGTTGCATACACTTTTCAAAATACACATCAAATTTTCCAAAAGCAAAGTTAAATTACTTAAAGGAAAAATTTTACATATGTAGAATTCTGTCACATGGACATTACAAATTAAATTCAACAGAAAGATAAAAATGTGATATTCTAGAGCTTCTGCATCTCTCCTTCTGTCAAATACTACAGGCAGCAACAGCCTTCTCTTTAAACATCCTTAATGAATGGACTTTACATTAAACGAACTTGCTAATTCGTTAAACATCCTTAAAGAATTAGCCTTACATTAAGGAAATAACATAAATTACATAAATATCTTTTCATTATAATAATGATAATAAATACAAAACAATAAATACAAAGACTCGAGATGACAAAACTGTGCACTAACAGCTTTACTTAGAATATTTTCCTTATTAAATATTCATCAAGCAGACTTTAATCTTCATGATAATATCAAACTTTGCTTGATGTGTAACCTTCGAGCAAACTTATTCTTCTCGGGTTCCATCAACCTTTTTGTTTTTAACTTATTTGAACAAGTTCAAGTGTGCTGGTGACAATGTAGGTTGCTCGAGGTTGACCTTGCTCGTTAGAAGTCCTTAGAGTAGAGTAATTTTGCCATTAACTTCGTTCAAGTTTGATGGGACCACTGTTTATTAACAAACCTTGTTCGGTCTACCAAAATACTTTGGTTTTAGCTTGGTTTAGCCAAGGGTTTTCTCTGAAATCAATCTTGTTTGAATTGAAGAACAACCTTGCTTGATAAATTGTAGTTTGCTCAATTTAACACTCTGGAGACTTCAAGAAGATAACCTTACTCGTTTGGGCAAAATACCTTGCTTAACTAAGTTTAAGCTTGCTCGGATGCCTAAGTTTGCTCGGTTTCCGTACTTAGCCATATTTCAAGGAGGTTGAGAATATTCCATTCTTCCTTAAGCATTTTATCATCCCAAAAATCTCCCCCTAGATTGGAACAAACTTAGCTGCACCAAAACACCTGTTGGTTGCATACACTTTTCAAAATACACATCAAATTTTCCAAAAGCAAAGTTAAATTACTTAAAGGAAAAAATTTACATAGGTAGAATTCTGTCACATGGACATTACAAATTAAATTCAACCAAAAGATAAAAATGTCTTCATCTTCTAGATCTTTCGCATCTCTCCTTCTGTCAAATACTACAGCAACAGCCTTCTCTTTAAATAAAGAGATCTCCCTGTGGTGAAGATGTTGAGAAGGCAGATTCCATCTGATTATCTCCTCTAGATCCTATACATGAAGAAACTCAAAGTCAGTGTCGTGTTCAATGAAGCCCAAGGCCAGTCCATCTGAATTTCTTAAGATAACAGATGGGTCTTTAGGTTCAAAAACTATCTTAGAAATCATGCCATTTTTCTGGACCTCATAGTTCGGCCTGGTCATCTGCTGCCTCATACTTATACATTCTTTCATGTTGGCAAGAGGGTTTGAATATCTTGTAGTCTTTCTGTAGAATGCTTCTATCATCATTATATCATTCATCCTCCTCTGCGTCTTGGTTCTTTCAAACTGTGAGAGCTCAAGCTTTCTCTTTTTGTTAAGTAAAGGAAATCCCTTCCTAGATTCTTCTTTCAAATATCTAGAGAGTTCATTCCTTTGTTGTCCTGCAAACCTTTGCGTGTCTTGATAATCCTAAAGATTCATCATTGCCATCTCCTCCAATTGTTCCCTTTTGAAATCCTAAAAGTCATCCTTGAATATAATGTTCTTTAAAGCACCACGGGACATAATGACTTTCATAGTTTTTGTTCTGGCATCGAAATACAACTTCTTTGGTAGGTCCACATCAGTTGGTGGCCTTTGTTGTCGTTGAAGTGTGGCTCTTGTTGTTGGTATTGGGACACTTACAGTGGAGACCCTTTGAGTATATTTCTTTTTAGGCACATGTCTTCTCACATGCTCAGTTTGTTCAAACAATCTTACATTCTTATCCTTTGGCATCATCACCAGCTTCAGATAATCTCCTCCCTCTTTTGCCAATGTAGTAATCATTTGCATAGTTTCTTTATCAGTTGGCTCAATTGGGGTAGACCTTTGGGTGTGAATGGGTTCTCACTGTTCTTTCTCATTAAAGAATAATTCCTTCAATTTTCCTTTCCCAAGATTATCAAACACATTCTCTGCCATGCCCTTGCTCATCAGTGAATCCTTTAAGGTTTCAATTCTGTTTTCATCCTCCCAGGGCAGCAGATTTACTCTTTCAACTGGTTCTTCTTTGACCTAGATCAGAGGAGGAGTCTGAGTGGATTTTTACTTGCCTTTTTCTTCATTGAATTTCCCTATCTTAGACTCATAGAGGGATAATTTTTCTTTGGTGCTCATTTTCTTTGCTTTCTCCCCTTGCTGTTATCAATCTTTCAAACAACACTGCCTTCTCATCTTCCCATGCCTTCTTCTCTTTTTCAGTTAGTTTGAACTCTCTGATTTTTCTTTGTTTTAAACTTTCAGCATCAGTATCAGCATCCTCTTTCAATCATTGTGATATCTGTTTGAATAAAGATTCCACATCTTTCTTTGGCATTGTCTTAGCATGCTCAATACTTACATCATGATCAACCAAAAACGTGCACTTTCCTCCATACTTGCTATATAGGTTTTGAAGTCTGTCTTTCTGATCAACAACTTTATTCTTCATTATTCCCATTCTTCTTGTTTTATCCTTTCTTTTGTTGAGTTGTATACACCCTCCAGTTCATCATAGCTCATGTGGCTTAGTTGTTTGTCAGAAAAATTATGAAGCCTCAGATAAGCTAAGAACCTTTGGGTGTTTTTGTTCTTTATCTCCCTTATTTTCTTCAATTCTCTCACCTTCTCTTCAAGCAAAACATCTAACTCTTCATCTGTCATTACAGCCAAAGTTTCAAATTGACATCCATGATGCATCAGGCGTATAACTTTGGGATTTTCCTTTTAGAATCATCGAGCATAGTCTGAGTATTCTCCCTGTGAAGATTAGTCATATTCGCGTAAGGAAAATTATTCCCTTCATTTTCATATTCAGACAAATCAATCAAGGCATCTATTTTAGGTTCATTTTCCATGAGCTCATCAGGTTTAACAACCTGCAATAGAATCACATCAATAGGCTTTTCCTACCTTTTTGGCATTGCCTCTTCAGATATATTATATACCCCAAAACTCTTTCTCCTTCTACTGTATCTTATCAAGTTAGCATTCCAATTCTTTTCATCCTTACTAATCTCTTCCACCATCTTATCAAATGTTTTCCTTCTTTCCTTTTGTAATATTTCATCTAGTATCTTTTTAGCATCCAAATCAGTTACCAATTGCCTAACAATATTTTCTTGTTCAGGCTTATCAGTAGTTGTTGGAATAGTCATTTCAGGCTTAGAAGACTTTGCTTCAACTTCAGAGGATTCGGGTTGCTAGAATTGATGTATAACTATAGCTAGTGAGTTTTCAGCCTCCTCCGTCGGTTGCAACCTCAGCAACCTTTCTATTACCTCCTGTTCAATCTCCCCCGTTCCTTCATCAAGGTTCTTCTTTAATTCAATTTCCTCCATCATTATTCTCTGATCTTCAATTTCTTTGTCAGATAAAAACCTTGTAATCATCTCCCTCTACGTCCATTCACCAACAATTTCATTACGTCTTTTTATAGCCTCCTCAGCAGATTCATCAACAAACAAAACCTCATCACTTGATTGGATCTTTTTCATTTTTAGTGGCTACAGCTGTCCTTCATTTTTTGCCACAACTTTTCCATACATCTTTCTCTTCTCCTCATCAACAATTACAGGTCTGGATGGACCTACTTCCCTCACCACATTTGGTTCATTGGGAAAGTTATTAATCTCATTAACTAATTCATTGAACTCCTCATCCACTTCAAATCTTTTTCAGCCTCCTTCTCCTTTTCAGCCACTATCAAGGATTCAATGTTTTCAAATTCTCCATATAGGATGTTAAGATCATCCTCACCATTCACAATTTTTTCAACATCCCTCTTAGTGTCATCTTCCACAATCTTCTCTACCACCGTATTATCATTTTCATTCAAATTATACTCTTCAACAATCTCCTTAGACACATTAGCATCATATCCATCAACACCTCTCTCTTCCTCTTCATCATCCTCCTCATCCTCACTTCCATATACACACCAAGATTTTTTAGAACATCAACAATAACCACATTGACAGCAGGTGGATTCTCCCCTATTTTGGTGCAGTTGAGGTCTTCTCAACCTCACTGACCAGGGTTTGAATCCGTTGTAGAGCATGCTTTACCTGAGACTCCAGTTCAGCATTCTTCTTCTTTAACTCCTCATTTTCCTTTTTTAAATCAACATTTTCAATTAGTACTCTCGTATGCCTGTCAAGTAATCTCATCCTGGCATCAAGGGAATGGGAGCTTAGTGGTGAGTTAAGAAATGGGTCAGGAATATGGGTTTGGTGAGGTTCATGAGGTGGGTTTTCTATGATGTTTGCACTGGTTGAGGGTAATAGGTTTCTAGTTTGTATGGTAGGTGTATATGTGTGTAAGAATTGGAAGGTAGGAATATGTGATTGGTCAGATGTTTGGAAATGTGTTGTGGATTGGTATGGTGTATTTGGTTGGTTTATAAGGTGGGCTGGTATGTATTCACGGTATATAAGGTTCATGTTTAGGTATTTGGGTTTTGGTTCGAATTGGTGATTGGGTTTGAGGTGGTGATTGGGTTAAGGTTTTGGTTTGGGTTAAGGTTTAGCTTTGGGTTTGGGTTTGGGTTTTGGTGAAGTTGGTGGGGATGGAATGCATGTGTCTTGGTATTGGGGTGGTGATTGGTTTTGGGGTGAGGTGGGTGGTTTAGGAATAGGGTTGTCAAGGTTTGATGTCTCCCCCTGAGCCGCATTAGTATCCAAAACATGTACATCTTCAACATCCTCCTCCTGCACCAGAACTTGATTACCATCATCATCATCATCTCCACCATCATTATCGTCATTAGAAATTGTTCCATCATCATTCTCACTCTTATCCTCCTCAGAAGTCACTCTTGGTGACTCTGGCACCTCCATAATCTCCATAATGTTGTCAACTAACCATAAGAGAATGTCATATTCAACTTCTGGATTGCAGTTACTTGTAGCCCCCGACCTTGCAATTCTTCTATAGACATTTGGATCCTACAATACATGTGTTGTGCCCAAGGTTGGTAGGTCAGGGCACACAATATTAAAGATTATTGTAAAAATCTAGGATAGACAAAGATTCTGTCTTCTCTTCGCTTTCTTAGATTAGTCACCAAACCTTCAAAGATGAGCCTTGAAAAGTTGAAAGGCTGGTTGTAGATGATTGCAACAGTGGCATTGGCAATGTCCCTACTCATGAGGGTCCAAGTACCCCTCCTCGGTGTGAAGCCCTATATGATGTGATGTATCAAAAATCTAAACAGATTGGGAAACATCCCCTTCTCAAATTTCCCTTCATGAACATCTCCCTGGTACCCCATTGTCTCTTGAAAAATTCTCAACAATCTGTGGGGTAGTAAAATGTAACGAATCTCCAGCATCATCATTCAACTGTAGACTGGCCCTTATCAAGTTTTCCGTGATTTCAATTTCCTGTCTAGCCACGGTGGCCTCAATTCTTCGCCCAAGTTCATCATCAGCTAATTCGGCAGAATTCCTGAAATCCAAATGACGGTTCTGTAAATGATGGGACTTTCAGTGAAAGAGAAGCGAAGATTAGAGCGCAGCATCCACCTAATCATCAACTCTACAGGCCAATTTTCCTCCATGACCTGGAGAAAGGCACACATGTGATGCTTCTTTTCAAACAGATACGTCATATCTGCACAATCACAGACAAAGATACATTCAAAGAAACAATTAGTCATTAAAGTTCATATCCTTAGCATGTTTTAAGCTATATTTGAAGAATAAAATGAAAGATAGTCTTTTAGAACTTGTTCTTTGACAAATCAATAACCTACACAAAATATAGAGATGTTAGTAAACATGAAATTGAAGCCCTAAACCCATACAATGAGTGTTGGAAATCATTCAATTGAAGCTTACCAAGTCGGATTAAGTTGGATGACCAATTTAGGTTAGGATTTTTAGCAAACGATTTGAGATTCTGGGTAGCGAGCAAGTTGGCAATAATGAAAGTAAGAAAGAGGGAAAAGGTTAAGTCTCCTTTAGTGTACACTGTGCACATTTGAAAGTGGGTTTTGAATGAATTTTTTCATTTAGCATATGAACACTGCCAAAAACTCAATTTTAAATTTACCAACATAAAGCTTGCTCAATAAAGTGTATTTTCAAAGCTTTCTCGTCCCAGAGTTTGCTCAGGTACTTAAAGTAATTAAAAATAAACTAAGTGGATTAAATGAAGGGAGCTTGCTCGATATACAAGATTTCTCGAGAAATACACAAGTTAAATAATCAAGTCTAATTAGTAAAATAGGCAACCTTACTCGGAATAAAAAAGAATCCAAAAATAATAACTTAGAGATATTTCTAGTTGTCAACCTTACTCGAATACCTTATTAATGCTAACTTTACTCGATCATACTTAGAAAAGAAAAAAGTCAACATTATTTTGGAGATATACACACATATATATTCCAAAGTAAAGTTTACTCGACAATACTTCAAAAGTGCAAAGTGTGTTTGAGAAGACTTGTTTAAACATTGTAATGTACAAGTGTGCTCAAAGTATACAGTGTACTCGGAAAGTAAAGCTTGCTTGGAGAAATTTTGAAAGATACAAGTATGCTTGGAGGACACTTGGATTATTATAATAATAAACAAGTGTGCTCTAAGCATGAAGTTTGCTCGATAAACAAAGTTTACTCGAAAACACTTGTAGTTTTCGAAAAAAAAAATCATGTAATGCAATTCAAACTTATGAAGTAGGCTAGGCCAACACAAATTTCAACTAAAACACCCAAGTTAAATCGAAACAAGTATTTAAAGCATATTCATACATGTATCACATATTCATCAGGTGTGCTTGATGAAGATAACCTTCTAAACAACCAAGTTTACTCGAAAGTACATAATTATCAAAGTATACTCGATAATACATGAATAATTCTTTTCAAGACAAATAAGTAACTTGTCGGTCCCGTTTGATCTCTCAATCCAGGTATGTCGCAACCCACACAAATAGTGTTGACAAGAAGGTTAACGACGGGACTAGATTGGAAAAGAATAATAGTGTATTAAAGGCGGAATCAATAACACACTAATTTATTGCTATAAAGGACATAATAAAGACAGACAAACTCTTAAACTCAAAAGATTTCCATTAATAGAAAGGTCGATTAGAAAACAGAAATAATTAGGGTTCTAAGAAAGGAATGATTTGATTCTAGGCAGAACATCCATACGAATATGTCAGCAGTCAAAACGTTGTCAATCAATATTCAGGTGTCTCTCTCAGATCTGTCATAGGCGTGCCCTAAATTATTCTATTTATAGGCCTGCCCATACAGCTGTCATTCCTTCTAGAAACCCTAATCATTAATACATATTCAGAAAACATATTACAAAAAGATTCTAGGTGTAAAACAGGTCTTCGAGTAGACTTTGTGTCTTTTGTCTTCATCGAGCACACCTGGTAACCAAAGTGTGCTAGGGAATAGTTCTCTGGGTAGACTTTACTTAGAATATTTTCCTTAGAAAATATTCACCTAGCAGACTTCAATCTTCTTGACCATAGCAAACTTTGCTCGATATGGTCCTACAAGCAAACTATTCTTCATGAATCCCTTCAACTCTTTGTTAATGAATAACTTATTAAGCAAACTGAAGTGTGCTGGTAACACTGTTTGACTTGTGCTGGAAGCATTGTAGCTTGCTATAGTTGAACCTAGCTAGAGAAAGTCCTTAAAATATTTCTTGATTAACTTTCCTCGAGCATGCTTGGACTAGTATTTATTAATCAAACCTTGCTAGTTTTTCCAAAATACTTGGCTTCATTAGCTTGGTTTAGTAAAGGTTTTGCTAGTAAGCAAACCATGCTTGACTTGGAGAACACCTTTGCTAGAAAAAGTGAACCCTGCTCAGATTATCACTTAAGAAGACTTCAAGAAGATAACCTTGCCCGAAAGGCAAAATACCTTGCTAGGATAAGCAGAAAGCTTGCTCGGAGGCTTAAGTGTGCCCGATGCCAATACTTAGCCTTTTCTTGAGAGGTTGAGAAGATTCCAATATTCCTTTAAGCATTTTCTCATCCCAACAATCTCCCCCTAGATTGGAACACCTCAACTGCATGGTAACATACACTTAGAAAAAAAACACATCAAATTTTCAAAATCAAAATTACATAACAGATTATAAAGTGAGAATTCTGTCAAGTGGACATTACAAAGCAAGATCTAAGCTAAAACATAGTCTTCATCTTCTTGAGCTTTAGGCTGTTTGTCGTCTTTCTATTCTCACTGCTCCTGCCCTTTCCTTGAATACAAACAGTTGTTGTGGATGTGGATGATTAACAAAAAGTGTCCAGTGCATTATATCTTTCAGATCCTCATCATGAAGGAAAGTCAGATCTTCATCAGTTTTGATAGTACCCAATGCAAGTCCATTTGAGTTCCTAAGAATGTAGAGACTATCATTCTCATTATAATCAATTCTTGCAATTCTACCATTCTACTGAACTTCATGGTTGGGCCTAGTCATTCTTCTTCTCATACTTATACAAGTCATCATATTAGCTAAAGGATTTTTTCCTTACTCTTGTGAGATAGCCGAATTCAACATGTTTGATGTCACTTAATCTCTTAGCTCTCTTTGTCTTTTCATATTTAGATAATCTCCAATTATTCTTCTTGTTTAACAAAGGGAATCCCACCCCTGCTTCACTTCTCAGATACTTAGACAGCTCATTTTGCTGCCTACCAACAAGTCTGTTTCTATTATGATAGTCATAGACTTCCAAACTTGCCATCTTTTACAGTTGAATTGTTTTATTGAATTGATCGAGGTCATTTAACTTGGACTTGATTAAATTCAAAATATATGAAATTGTGTGTTTTAGAAAAATCAAAAGTCATAATTGGTTTCAAAGCCTATGGCTTGTGTTTACTTCTGGATAAAACACATCAATTCGTTAGGATTTGAAGATTTCATAGCCAAAGTCATACCCGATCTGGATTAAAAAATCAAAAAGCAAAATTGGTTCAAAATTTTCAAAAGATTCTTCAAGGTCATTTGTTTGGACTTGATCTGAATTATATGTGTGAAAGTTGTTTGAATAAAATGGTTTAAAAAATCAAAAAGTCAAAATTGAGGAACTTATACGGGCGTATAAGTCATTATCTTTTACGGGCGTATAAGTTTTGATATAAAAGGAAGTTATACGGGTGAGTCTCATTATTTTTAAGCGCATAACATACTTGAGACTTACACGTTGGTTCATTGTTCAAATCATTTGTCCGTATACCTGTGTGCTTTTGTTTGTTCATTGTACTTGTGGTTGATTCGCACACTACTAGTATAATTCAAGGTATAATTTCATGCTGATATGAAAGATCTGAGAAGGGTTTTTAGTGATGAACAGTATTTTCACTAATTTGGTTTTAATTGGAGTTAATTGATCTTAATCCATAGGGGTTTGGTTTGTTTGGGATTCTCGATGTGATTCCAAATCTGTTTGTCCATAAATTCATGTTCATTGCTGTCTAATTTGTTCAATTGATGTTTGACCTATTTTTTACTATTGAACATATAAGTGTGATGAACTTATACGGTGTATAAGTTCGTGTAACTTATACGGAGAATAAGATTAACATACTTATCCATTCATATTCTTAATCTTTCATATGCTTATACGTTTGTGTATCTTTTACGGATGATGATCTTACTCGTTGGTTTGAATCTTACACGTTGATGGAACTTATACGTGGACATGAACTTATACGTGTGATGCTGATTGGAATATTATATTAATAGAAAGTTCTAGTGGGATACTTTTTACACATATTTCATGCTGACTGACAAACTGGTTGTTCAAGATTAAAAGTCCTGCTTTTATATGTAACATCCTACTTTTGATTATAAATTAATAAAGATAAATTTCGTTTATTTTATAATGTGTCGTATATCGGTTTAAACAATAAACTATAAGATGGGGGGCTTGGACTTTAGAAGATGGAATAAGAAATGGGATGGGCCTTAGGTCCATGGGCTTAAGGGAGTTTAAATACCCCTTAAACCCTAAACATTTCCATTTTTATCTCTACACCTACACCATAGCCTACACCATCAAAAACACACACAAACACTATCCTATAACCCGAGTCAAGATCCGAAAGCGAAAACCCGAGATTATTGGTGCTAGAATGTTGTGACGAACCGAACCTACATCAGACCAGCTCGTGTTCATAGTTTGACTCGTTTAAGGTACGCTTATATCTAGAAATCATCCATTAAGGTTCGGATTTGTTTGGGAAACCTTAGATTTGTATGATAATGATAAAAATGAGCCTAGCACAACAAACCTTACTGAAAACGATAAACGATAGATGGGTTAATCGATTGATAAACAAGCCGTAGGTGCTTAGGTGTAAATCGCACCCTCTAAACGTGGATGTTAGAAGGATTTGATGACAAGGGTTTATTAGCGCTGATATTGCGAATCTATTGGTACCAAAATCATGTTATTTCAACATGATTTGAAAAGTTAATTGCAGATCTGAGGGTCTGTTGACTATTCCTTGTTCATATCAATTTTGACTTTAAACCAGAGCCAAAGTCTAGATAAGAACCTACGCCAATTCTTCATGATAAGATAACGAATCAGGAGGATTCGTTATTCGCCAATTCGTAATGAAAGATAACGAATTGAGGATTCGTTATTCGCCAATTCGTTATATTAAGATGACGAATCAAGTGATTCGTTACTCAACTAATTCGTTAAGATAGAGAATTAGGTTAGCGAACCAGAATAACGAACCAGCCCACGAATCAGATATGTAAGATAACGAATCAGTTAACGAAGGAGGCGTAATTCGTTATTAAGAATGAGTTAACGAATTAGAAAACAAATTTAAATGCTAATGGAAAATATGTTAAGACAGTTAATGAAAATAAAATTTTTCCAAGCTGACCTCGCAGCTTAACCCCAGCCAGGGGCTCTGCCCCTTGGACCCCACAAGGGGCTGCCGCCCCTAGAACCCCGCTGCCAGGGGCGCTGCCCCCGGACCACCGTTCATTGAGGGTAATAATTAAACTAGAAAGACGATATGGTAGTGATAGTAATTGATAGGTGTAATTGTTATACAGTTAGTCGTGCACAGCTAAGGAAAGGGATTACCATTAACGGTGAACGTAACTGCATTCAGGTGAGTTTCTAGCCCCACTTCCTTGTTATGAATTCGGGACTGTGTGCATACTCGATGTGATTAGTTAATACACTTACCTTAAATGGTAGGTGTATGTCTTATATGATTTATTTATGAATGAATGTTTGACGATGCATGAACGATCTTCGGATATTGCATGTATCGTCAAGGGGATAGTTTAAAGATATGATTGATATATATATATATATGATATACAAATGATGTATATGCTATGGAAGTTATAATTAAGAATGTATAGAAAGGTATGGAAGATATGGTTAGAAAGGGAACGGAACCTAATAATATCCGCGAATGAAGGGAACGGACCCTAATAATATCCGCGAACGCAGGGAACGGACCCTAATAATATCCGCGAATGCAGGGAACAGACCCTAATAATATCTACGAATGTTATAGGACGAGGTATATGTATATGTATATGTATAAAAGGAAAGAAGGAAGGTATGATAGTATGAACGTACGTAGGAAGGTAAAGAACTATGTAAGTATATGTACCTTCATGTGCGTATATATATGAATGTGTATGGACGTATTGTATGTTACTTTATTAACTAGAACTCACTCAGCGTAGCTGACTTTTAGTATGCATGCAGGTGAGTAGAATGAGTCAGCTCGCTTGATGAGGACACATGGGATGGCATTGAAGATACTGGCATCTCAAGGAAACGTTATAATGTTTTTAAAAGACTATGTTTTATGTTTAGATAACGAAAGGTTTGTTAAAGACGAGATGTGAAGGTTGTGTATTATATATTATGGTTGAAGTTTTATATTCCGCGAAAGTTTTAATTAACTCTTATATTTAGAACTATGTTTATGAGTAAATCCAACGTCTAATGTAGGGCACTGGTTGCACAGAAACTTGTTCATACCTGCATGTTTATTAATTCAACTTTTCTCTCTAGGTTGTAACTATCAAGGTAAGTCTGCTGGTTTTTACTTTGCATGTGTCTGATATTCTAGTATTCAATGTTTGTAAGTTGGACTGATTAGATAAACAGTTTGAAACATTAGTTTGTATTAATTGTGTTGAATTTGTTGTTGCAGATGAAGATTGCTGATGCAGAGGAAGATGACATGGAAGATGATAAAATGTAGATTTGGTCATGGATTTACAAGGAAAGGACGAAAGGAAGATCACAAGATTTCGGTTCAAGTCTAATATCCGCGAGTTGGTGGATTATTTCTCATAATATCATCTGTCCAAATCTCGGATAGATGATCTAAACTATGATTGTGTTTCCATAAAAATGTTGTTCACCATCATTATTTTGGTTTCGTCCGAGGTCGACAGAACGAATCTTCGGATGCTTGGGGTGCTGCCAAGACATCCATGGGTAATTTAATAGATACAATTTTTCAAGTTGATACGACCGAGGTTAGGCGAAATCAAAGACATCAAGTTGATTTTTTTTTAGAGATAGTTAAGGCTTGAAAATTTGAGATTTTGAGATTTATAAAGTCGGAAGAATCGCGCATGAAATCACCATGACTTGATATTCCAACACTAAATAAAAGGTTTTATAAAACACCACGTTGGAGTCCAAACATGTGCACGTAACCACCGCGACTTTTTCATGTTTTAGACTCAAATAACATAACACAATAAATCGAGATACAACGTCATGCCAAAACACTAGTCCAGGAAATCACCGTAGCCCTATTGTTTTAGCACCAAAAAATTAGGATGGCGACTGGAACGCTCGCATTCGACTACTTAAAGAATTAATATTTATAACACGGTTTATGGCTTAGAAAACGAGCATTATAACTCAACCATCCCAGGTAAGTAAATCACCTTCGATCCTTGCTATCTTTTTGTCAAATGGTCATTTTATAATGTCTCGTTTTCTATGATGGCTACAAACCCGATATAAACGCAACCTTTAAGGGATTTGAAACAACGGAATCCAAGTTAATCTTGTAATCCATAAAACACAATAAAAATCTACTTTTTGCATTTTAAGGTAAGGATACCTTGGAAATACTATGAAAGTGTGTGTATGTGAACATTTAGGATATTGGTGAATTTTAAACAAGTTCATAAATAAACATGCGGGAACAATAAAATAGAGTAAACACGTAAGAACACACGTATAGGACCCTAAGCATAACAATTCTAGGTCGTTACGTCTGACCACCTATCTTAATTGTCATGGCTCTGATACCAATCTGTCACACCCCGACCAAAGGCGGAGGAACATGCCGAGGTGTAACGATTGCCCATAAGCGCATGACACTATTTAAAGCGACAATATTTGACAAACTCATTTCATTTCACAACATCGAAAATGTCACATAACCAAATATTCATAAGTCAAATACAACAAAATATAGCAAAATATAGCAAATCAAATATTGTTCATTTTTGCTAATATCCTATCGGTATTTGTGTCATTTTCTTCACCGAACTCCATAATCATCCTAGATACAAACCTGTAACATTTCATAAAATAAAGTTGTCAACACAAAGGTTGGTGAGCAATTCATAAGTTTGAACAATGGATATATAGTATGAAAAGCCACAAAACTAGTATACAAAACCATAAATAATAGCTATAAACTTGGATAAATTGACAATCGCTAATAGAATTACGTTAGCGCCACCTAGCTACAAGAGATTGCCAAGTAGTCTAGGATTTAATAGAATATCGTTAATTGCATTACGTTAACGACACCTTGATACAAGGGGATGCCAAGTAGTCTAGGATTTATAGATTCCACCAACCGAAAGCGATAAACACATAGGCATTTAAGCATAGAACACCAAATCGAGCAATTATTCAAGTAAAGTATACAACAACGTTTGTGGTTTAAGACTCAAGTATAAAGCAATTGATTTGAATAAGTATGAAATGTCACCCCAAAACAAAAGATAGAAAACGGGGTATGAAGTTACTCACGTTCAAGTATAAAACTTGATCGGTAAAAGATGAATAACCGGATGGATGAAGTTTAACGAGCAAGGCCTAAATGACAATAAAATCTTGGATCTAGAATGGTTGTCTTGAAGATTTTTAAATAAAATAATTGTTGCAAAAAGTAAACAATTAAAGTTCAAGGTTTAAAATGTAACTATTTTAGAATTTATAATAAAAATCCTTTAAAAATGTAAGTTTGCTCAAAACCGGGTTAAAGTATCTAACCTTAATATTTACTTAACCAATGTTAAGTAATAAGGTGGGAAAAATGCTAAAATGCAAGTTCTTTTGGGACAAAGATACTAAAACGGGTTTTTAACGAGTGTTCGGGTTGTCGATTCGGGTCTTGACAAATGGTCAAACCCAAAGTCAACTTTCCAACATATTAATTGTTATGAGATAACTCATTAAAATATACTAACACTTAACCAAGTATGTAGATCTATTGTTTAGAACTAACAACGCACGTTAAGCGAGTGTTCGGTTTTGTCTGTCCAAACTATGTGATGAGATCAAGTTGGATCCAACAATTCCAAGTACTTAAGAAAATAATTAAAATCAGTTTGTAAACTATTTTAAAGAAATATACAAGTCTTGATAGCTAAAAACACACTTGTGTGTCTTAAGCGAGTAAAAGTCGGTATAGTTTGG
This sequence comes from Bidens hawaiensis, assembly GCF_021521415.1. Classification (NCBI taxonomy): domain Eukaryota; kingdom Viridiplantae; phylum Streptophyta; class Magnoliopsida; order Asterales; family Asteraceae; genus Bidens; species Bidens hawaiensis. Next base: position 3,845 of record NW_027503096.1, on the reverse strand, counting down.
TTTGGTTCGGTCTCCATCTCACAAATAGTTCATAGATGGTTTCTACATGCCCAAAAATCATAGAACTTGTATATTGGTTTATAAATGAAGAAATCTTAAATTTTACAACTAAAAAGTTAACTACAAGTCTTTTAAGCAAAAGTCTCGGTTTAGTTCGGTTTCCATCTCCCAACGAGTTCATAGATGGATTCCATATGCTTAATATCAAAGAAATTGTAAAAATGATTTTTGAAACTCAAATCTAGCAATAAACATGTTTAAACAACTATTTTAACAAAACTAGTAAACAAAAGTTCGGTTTCCGGTTTGGAGTAGTTTCGGTTAAACGAGGTTAGTCTTATACAAACCCACACCATGGAACTTGTAAATAAGATGAACAAACTAAAAGGGTTAGAAGTTAGTCATAAGTGATATGTATAATAAGTTATGTGTGTGCATATATATCAAGAACACGAAGTCCTCCATGAAGCCTTGCCTTATGACATTCGAAACTTAACCAACCGGAGTCGGTGAAGTAACAAATAAAGGAAACAAGGGGTGTGTATTATATATATGTTGTACCACCATATTCAAGTGTTAGTAATATTAGATGAACAAGTTAAAATGAAATACTATAGTTAGTTGACCTTAAGAAATCAAAATAACAAAATGTTGAAGATGAATACTTGGATTTGAGAGAGATTTTGGAGAAGATGAACAACCAAAATGGTGTATGGAGTCTTGCTTTTATAATGGTAAGAGTATGGTTCATACAAATAGGGTAAAGATGTATGTGATGGTTGAAATGGTCAAACAAGTTTTTGGTAAATGGCATTAATAGTCCCCAAAGTTTGGTTTAAGTCATTTTAAGGAGTTTTAAGGACCAAAAAGAATGTTTTCAAGACCCAACAAGTGTAAAACAATATTGTAACATAAAATCCATCATTTTGATTATATCATAAGCTTTGTTTTACAAAATGGGTCGGTTTACATGATAAACGAATACAAAAACGAATACAAACGAGACCCGAAATTGACGAATGTCACATAGTAAATATAAACGAATCGGTCCTAATCATTACGATTTAACGTACATGATGTTTAGCATGATCAGGATCATGTTCCTACATTACATCCTATATATAAGTGGACTTGTCATATTTACCTATTTGTAGCGTTTTTGGGGTCACTCGAACATCTGTGTTGTTTCGTTGTATTACGGAAATGATTTAGTATATTGGTTTATTCTTATTTTTTTTCTTGTATTCTAATTTCGGGATGAAATTTTCAAAAAGTGTGAACACTGTAACATTCGTTAAATTTCAAACCCAAAAACCCAACTCGTTTAAAATTCTTTTTATTGTTATTATTACCCGGACTATTGTTATTCATCATTAGGTTATTAGTAATTTTGATTATTAATTATTACCCGACATCAGTTTTGATATTGTTTATTATTAAATCATTATAATTATTAGACTAGTACGAAATGCACCCCTAAACCTAACTTTATCCTCCTTGATCATACCTCAAACATCAGGGACCAAAGTGAAAAATTTTAAAATATATTTTCTTTTCTTTTCTTCCTTGCCTTCTTTCCCACTATCGGCACCCCCACCCACCAATTTCCCTGATTTTGATCCACAATTACAACCGTATATCACGGAATTGATCTCATTTACATGGTAATTGATCATAAGCGTGTCAAAATCATACTATAATTGTGTTAATCAACAACCAATTGACACTCATATTCGTAATCATGAACCAAGACCCTAAACTGGCCTCAAAACCCCATAAATATTGGTCCATGATTCAATTATGTGGTTATACACCATCTTTAAATCATCCCGAAGCAAACCCCTATCTCAATTGTAACTTTGAAGCAGCCCAGAAACACTTTTGATTCGTGTTGTTGAAGTCGAAACCCTAACTCCCCATTCTCATTCGATCCTAGCTTGTTAATGATAATTGTTATATGCTTTTATATCAGGTTTGTATGCCAAATCAAACCTCTCTGTCAATTTTATCTGACAGAGAGTATAAGACCTTCGATTTGGGATTCGTTTAATTTAGGGTTCTTGAGGGATTTGGATTGTTTTGGGTTAATGAATAAATAAAATCAGTTTCATCATAATAACAGATTGTTTGCTAGCCCGCATGGTTGATGCACCTTCTTCGATAAATGTTTGAACCGGCTTAGGGCGCATGTTCGAGCCCCCTAGGCCCGGTTTTGTTTGTTTTTTTATTTTTTATTTGATAAAATTATTTTTATGTAACTAATAATATTTTAAACCGTTTAGCGGATCGAACACCTTAAACACTCGAAAATAAATTATCATCTTCCGTATATGAGTACACACACATATACACACACTTTTATTTATTTTTTATTTATATATTGATAAACCTATATAAGTTTTCTTTTGAACCAAAAGTTAGTATAATTTATAAATTACTTAATTAAAAATAGTTATTATTCGCTAAACAAACCGATCACCGCTTAACTTTCAAAAACAAGATTTTCGTTTAATAGATAATATATAATATTAAATTAGCTTTTTATTGTTTAAAAAAAATCAAAAAGTAATTTGTAATAATATTTAAATTGGTTATGTTTTTAATTTAACTTGTTCTTAAATTTAATATAAAATATATACTTAACACCTTAACGATCCCAAATCCGGTATGAACCCATCATGACATGTTTTATTCGTTTATGTAGTTAAAGTATTTATTTTAGTTATGCCTTAAAATTAGGACATATCGGTGAAGCTTCTTGTAGAGGTATCTAGTCCGCCTTAACCGTTACCATCTTCATGTTACCACCCCCACCTTATTCAAGGTGAGTAATCACATCCCATTGTTACTATTTTCATTTTGGGGGTATTATGTGTATTAGAACTTATTGTTATACTATTATACTCAGACCAATTCCATTATTTGTGTGTTTGTGATACTGCTCGATTAATTGTTAAATGAATTATGTGTTTACTCCTTTTATGTTTGGTTGGTATCTCATCATTAACCTCATAGTATGGTCATATCCTGTCCGAGTAAGCATGTCCATAATCTAGTGGCATGTTCGAAAAGACACAACTGTTTACTTTTACTTTATGTTGTTTGTTGGTTGCGAATTCGTCCGAGTAGACATGTCTGTATTCTAGTGGCACGATCAACAAGGCACATCTGTTTGTTTATATTAATTTATGCTATTCACATATGCAAGGAATTGATTATTTCACATTATTATTATTATTATATTTACACTAAAATTTGGTTACTCGCTCAATTTTAGTTTCAAAAATGTCAATTTTAGTCCCTGTAGTTTTATAAATGTGTTTTTAGCCAATTTTCACTATGGCGGGAAATCTTGTCACACTCCCTAGTTTTAAGTGAAAGAGAGCAAGAACAAGGATAGGGAATTCTCAAGGAATTTCCCAATAAAAAGCAATCAACAAACTTTAAATAAAAATATTTTTAGAGAAGTCATAAAAATATTTTGAGAGTGAGACATAGTCTCAGAGTTATAAAAATATTTTGAATGTGAAGCATAACTTCGGAGTTGTGTGTGAATGACAATAAAAAGACGCAATTAGTTAAATAATTATCTAAGAAAGCTGTAAACAAATAAATTTAACACATAAGGCAAATTTATAAGCACGTATGGGGCTACTAAGCATGTTACTAAGGCACCCCTAACAACTTATCTTAAACCTTTGGCTCTTATACAAATTGTAAAACCCAACCTAAGGCGGAAATGCCGGAGCGTGAGCTTATTGCTCATAGCTCTCAGTGTAATATCATGCAATTAATATGACAATAACTAATTAATTTATTAAATAACAAACAACATTTAAGTACAT
>NW_027503095.1:0-38710 GCF_021521415.1 Bidens hawaiensis | reverse complement strand
AAAAAAAAAATTTTTTTTTTTTTTTACTGTGTTGTGATTATTAATCAAGCAGGTGATGCTGATACATCAAATGTCCAACCGCTGCAGTCAAAAACAGCAGCGGAGTTTTTCACGTATCTCTTGGACAACCCAGATGAACAGCAAATCTTCTCAAGTGGAGACTTGGAAGAAGGTGAGATTTCGCACAACTTCACGGAAGAAGAGCTAGAGCAAATGTTCGAGTTTTCAAACGAAGAAACAGGCAAAGTTCTGGCCTTGCCTTCAACAGAATCCACATCTGCTGCAGCTGCTTCAACCGACTCACCATCACCGACGGCCGCTGATCCGACACAAGTCGATCCTCCTCACTTCGAAGATGTCGAAATAGAAGACTTGACAAGGGAAGAATATCCTGAATACTACACGTCGCAAACTGACGATATTCCCAACTCATCAAGCTTCTTTCAAAACGTAAACGAGGAGGAAGTGCAGAAGAAGGCTGACGAAAGGTCAAATGCTATGAAACAGCCGTCTGAAGCCGATCAAGCCGAATTTAAAGACAAAACAGAAGAATGCAAGAAAGCGTTCAATGCTATTCTTGAAAAGATCAGGTCTAAACGCCAAGCGAAACCGACCATTCCTCACACAAAGTCATATGATACTAAGGGTCGGAGAACCTCTGGAGAAATCCTAGCTTGGGCGTGTCTGAAAGACCTGAACTGCGTAGCTGTCAAAAGGGAAAAGGGGGTTGAGTACTATCAACGAATCACAGACTTGAAGACTCTTCCAACTTACGATCTTAATCGTCTTAATTACCTGGACATGCTATACGCAAGCTCATCTCCATTCGCATCGTACTATCAGAGTGTATTACGAAAGGAATACAACTCAAAATGGAGATTGATTACACCGCAAAGGCCAAAGCGTTATACAAGTAAAAAGGAAATCGATCCGATCACCAACAGGCCGAAAGTCATTTTGAAGTACATGCCACCACTTACAATGAAGAAGATTCCGCTACGAAAGATGAAGCAGGACTTCTACAAATCGTTCAGGCATTGGTACTACGACGGAAGACTACATGAAGCAGTTATAGTGCTCAACGACAATGGTAATTGGAGCACAATCCGCATTTTTGATCCTATGTGGCTCACCAACTTGTCAAGGGAGGATGTTTTTACTCTATACAAGACAGAAATTCTTTATGCCCCCGACGACATGGAGCAAGCGCTAAAGTACAGAAATGTCATTAGGATCTGTTTTGCCTATGACATACATGCAGGATCTAACTGGAAGGAACAACAGAAGAAATATACACAGGGAACCAGTGATTAATTGTTATATGTTTTGTTTATTTGGTTTCTTTGTAATTCAAAGTTTTATCTTCTGGTTGTAATTGTTTTTGGAGTGATTTTAATATACTTTGGAATATTGTGCTAGATTATGCTTTACTTTCATGTTTGATAATCTACTACAACTGTGCTTAAATGTTAATCTTATATTCCATTTGACAGCATCTCATGATATGTGGAACCTATGGTAAGTCTGACGGACTGCACCATTGGATCGTGAGATAACTCCATGAAGACAGGAGTTTGGTGGATGCAATGAGGGCACCACTAGCTTTGAGAACAGAGAGGGAGAGATAACTCCTAGGGGGAGTTGCAGTCGAGCAAGAAATCTCGATTGGTTAAAACATAAATAGAACTGGCTCCAAGGGGGAGTTTGTTAGGACATGAAATGTCATATATATGTCCCCAGTTCTATCAGGGTAGGTCGGCGTGAGACTAAAGATAGTGAAACCTAGTTAACGTATTGTAAATGTCAAACGAAAACTGGTTCGATCGAACAAAAGGTTGATTCGATCGAACCAGGCTCATTCGATCGAACAAAGCTTCACTCGATCGAATGAGAGACTCATCCGATCGAATGAGTCTTCGATATATAAACGTTACTTAGGGATTTTCAGAAAAGGGAGCACACATAACACACATACACAGCCGACCTGTTCCCCGGAAATCCTCTCTGCCCGTCAACCCCTTCGGTCCTTTCCTCCGCACCTGGTCGTCATATCATCCTAGGAATTGCTACCGTTTGTGTCGTTGATTACCACCGAGTCGCCGTGTTAGTAGGATTCCGCACTCTAACACGTTGCCCCCGAGAATCGTTGGGAAACCGTCTCCCGATCGGTCCTAACACATAGCATTTATGACTACCAGAAGAAACGAAAGGGATACACGATGTATTCCACGTCTCTAATCTACGTAAATATCTAACCCATGAATCTTTATCGTTACCCTTAAAAGATATTGTAAAAAACGAAAATCTTAAATTAATAAAACAACCCATACAAATCGAAAATCCCAAATAAAGAAAAACTTAAGAAACGAACATTCAAATAAGTTAAAGTAAAATGGGACTCACGACAAGGCCGTGCGTATAATAGGGAACTTGAATCCAAATTGTTCTAGAAGCGAATCTCGAGGACGAGATTCATTCCTAGGTGGGGAGGAAGTAACATCATGAAAATAACAGGTCAAAAATACCAAGTTCAAAAGATAAAGGACCAAAAATGACAAATTTCAAACATAAGGGACCAAACTAAAAATTTTTGCCTTCACGTCCGATCGCGATACGCGACGGATGAAGACCCTACTTCATCGCGTATCGCGATGAAGAGACCTGACAGTGTCACGTGTCCTGCCACGTGTCACCACATGGCATGAATTCATGACAAGGTGACACATGTCCATCCACATGTCATCATGTCACATAATGCCTGCCACGTGTCACCACGTGGCATCGTTTCCACCACGTGGCGCCACTTGGCAAGTATAGGGGCGACTCATCATTGCTATGTCGCGATACACGACGGCTATGTCTGGTCCCATCGCGTATCTCGACGGGTCTCCAGAATTGCCTATAAATAGCAATTGTCGGCCATCTCATGTCACAGACCAATTCACTCTCTCTCTAAAATACTATCTATCTCTAGAAAATAATCTTTCACTATCTCGTAAAACGTGCCACCAACCTCCTCATTTTCCGTACCAAAAAACCGACATTATACCTCATAAAACGTGTCGACCCGACAGCCCGTCTTGAAGTATTTGATGACCCGCCTCGAAGTGCGTGCCAACCCGAGACAACCCGACTCGAAGTGCGTTCCGACAAGAATTGAAGTCCGACGTGCCTCGATTTGCGTGCAAAAGAGGTGTTAATCAAGAAGATAAAGAAAAAGGGTAAAGACGTCGAAGTGCCGCTGGATTGTGTAGGGTAAATCTAAGCCAAGAAAGGTAGGCATGATACCCGATTAAAATATAATAAAATAATAAAGGCTTAAACCCTAGTCAAGGGTATATTCAATACAACAAAAATAAACAAAAGAAAATAAAACAAAGAAAGTATAAATATAAAGATAAAAGAGTAAATTCTTTATTATAAATGAAGTATGATTATTATTTAAATAGATTTTAAATAATAATAAAATATAAAGAATCTCTCTATTCTAATAAATGACCACCTATTTTTGCCACTTGTCACTCTCATACTCTCTTCCTCTTTTTTTTTCAGTATTTCAATATTGATCCTTATATTATAAGTTATTTCAATATATAAATTGAAGTTTATTTTTCTTGAATATAAATCCTATTTTATTCATTTATTAACATTAATGATGAAATATAATAAAGTAAGGAAATATCAAAATTGAAGTTGCAAACCTATTAGAATAAAATTTTAAAATTATAGGCAATTAAAATCAAGGTAAACTATTACTTCTTTTTAAACTGGGATTTGAGTAGCAACACATAACTTTGTATATATGATTGGCTTCAAATTTATATTTAAAATTTTCTCATATGTATTTGAACTCAGTAAAATGTGTATTTTCTTAATTTCTTCAACAATTTTATATAAATATTGCAAACATGAAAAATACATTTTATATATATCTCGGTGTTTAACATTAAATCATTGAAGTTGAATATAATAATTATAATTCATATGAATAACGATTTAGTATATGAACTATCTATCATTTATTTATATGACTTTTTTGTGTAGTATAAAAAGTTAGCAACAAGAAGATCAATATCTAGCTTACAATATTTTCTTTCATAACTCAAGACAAAAATGCTCTAGAAACATATATTTTATGACTTGAATTTATACTTTTTTTATACATTAAAATATATTAAATTTAATATGCCTTATAAGGCAAATTACTTAATTAAAAGAATTCAAATTTTTAAACAAAAAAAAAATCTGTTTCAATTCCTTTCCACTATTTTCGCTCTCCAAAAATCATTTAGTATATGAAAACCTAGAATATCGTTTTCATCAGTTATTCATTCAAATCATCTCAATATTATATTACTTAGTAATTTTATTTTTAGACAAATACAATGATTTGAGGTTATGTTAGTGTTACTTGTTGGGTAGTACATAATTAAAGTGTCTATTATAGTTTATATTCAAAATAATAAAACTATAAACAATTTTCTTTAAAAGAAGAATTTACTGTTATTTTAACATGACTTTAATGTTAGTATGTCTTTGTCATTTTTCTTTCATATGAAATGAAACAAATTATTTTGTTATATTTAAATTTGGGTTTTATATGTTTCTTGATCATACAATTGTTAATTTCAATATATAAAACTAATTAAAATTTGTCATATGCAGAATATTAATAACAACAAATAATTTATCATGATTAATCAATTTCAGATTCTAAGGATGATTATATATCCATGTTCAGGTAATCTGTTTTTTTTGGATAATCATGTTTTTTTTTGGATAAACATGAGCAAATGATCTCAAATGACATCATATATATTAACTAATCAAAATGTATGCTATTTTATGTGCATGAATATTTTTTTTGGTTTCATAGATATATAATATAATTTATCTAGGGTCGCGGTATGTACTTGAATAACCGTATTTGTCACACAGACTACTATACATGGCTATATCAAGAGTTATAAACAGACATATATGTTATCTTATAAAGAGTTACAAGTAAACATAGACTAAATATTTTGATTTTTGATAAACAATGTATACCAACCAATATAATCCCTAATGTAGTGTAACATATTTGTGTAATCTTAGTTATGTAATTTCTATAATTTTCATATAATTTGTAATTGTATTAACAATATATGATCATTTTGTTAACTGTAATTCACTTAATGGTTAAAATTTAAAATTTTCATCAATTACCCATGTAATACACGGGCCTCAATCTATTAAAGAAATAAATGAAAGAATCTTTATTAAAAAATAAAGATAAAAATATTATTTTAAAGTATTGTTATATTATTAATATTAACTAAATAATGTCTATATAGTATACGTTATTAGAAAACGAGGATTTTACAAAAGAGAAAAACGTGTCTGATTAAAGGTTTGAATATGAGAATAAAAGATATATGATTTGAACTATAAGTTCAAACATACTATAAAAGAAAAGGAAAAGATGAAAATAGAAAATAGTTCTAGTTGTTAAGATTATTATTATCTTTCTTAAAGAATAAGAAACATAGAGTTTAAGAAAAAGAAAAACAAGTTAAATTAAAGTTTTATCTTGTAAAAGAAAAGAAAAGTAAATAAGTTAAAAAAAGAGTTTTAACATGACAAATAAAAGAAACAAATAATATTTTAAACTAATGATTTAAAATAAAGAAAATATGTTTTGAACTAAACATTCTTAAAGAAAATATAATCGGGGTAAAAATTATACAAAAAGAGACTAGAGGTCTTAAGCCGGATTGTATATCCGACTAACAAAAAGTTATACTTGTACTATAGGAGCGAGATAACAAATAAGAAGGAAAGACCCTCGGACAGTGTATTGAAGCTTATCCAAATTGAAAAAGGTGAATACGCCCCAAACTTTGCAAACTTGTTTAAAAGGAGTCAAATGATTTAAATGAAAAGATTTACATGGGACTACGGGTCTCTAAAACATTATAAACAAAAGTATAAGCACTAGCCCTCAGGCTGTCGTGTACGTTTGTCTGGATCCTTACATATGTGGTAAATGCGGTGGGCACACCGCACCACATCTGGTCATATGACGCTTTCCATGTGGAGGGAATGACCATGTGAATACGTATGGTACCTAACTAGTGTCGAACGTTGTGGTGTTTGCTGGGGTATTTAGTGTAGAGACTTGAGTTTATAATTGTGTTTGTTTTAAATCTTGACTATTCCTAAGCCACGATGGGCCGGACATAACTATGCTCGAGGGGTAATCACGTAAAAAAAATATTTTCGCGTCAGTGTTTTCAACAGTATATCGCTATCGTATTTTTCTAACATTTCAGGAAATTACAATATCAAGAATTGGAGCCATTCATGAAGCGGATGTTCGCAAGGTAAATATGGCTCATTGTTTTAATAACACGCTAAATTAAAAAAAGATTTATAAATACAAATACTTGGGTATTTATTACCCGAGAAGCATTTCAAACAAAAGAAATTATATTTTATTAATAATGGTTTCAGAGTATATAAATATTTTATTTTAAATAATAAAAAATCTTCTGCTAAAATAAACTCTGATATGTTTACAAAACCGGTACCAACTGTTGGTCACATGCCTAGACCCTAAGTCGGGGTCTGACAATGATCTTACAAACTCATCACCTTGAGCATCTTGAAAAATCTCAGTTTGTTTAAACATAGCAAGATTGGATTTAGTATTATTATCCATCAGCTTTTGTTTCCAATCAATCCTGTCAACTGTGAGTAAAGCTTGTGAACCAGTTACCTTTGAAGAATCACCTACAGAAGCTTTTCTAGTAGAATCATTGTATTTCTTAACTAAGTTCCTATCTTGATTGCGAGGTCCATTATATTTCTTATTTGGCTTGTCACATTCTTTGGAAAAATGATCAAAGTCTTGAAAATTGTAACATTTCACTTTAAGCTTGTCGGTAGATCTATACCGGTTCCTTGCATGAACTTTTTTACTTTACGCACTATCATAGCCATTTCCACTTCAGATGCATCAACTCTAAATAATCTGGATTAATTTGATCATAATATTCATCTATCATTTCACTTGTGGCCATTTTACTATCCACCAGATTTTCATATGAACTCATGAAAGTACAAAGAAATGCAAAATTTAGTTCAGCTTCTTTAATGTTCATGTTTAGTGGTAGAGAAAAATCTACCAGAATTAGTGTTTTAACCAAATGCCATTATTGGGATCAAGATTTGACAAGGAAATATTGGAATCTTCTCAACCTCCTCAAATAAATGGCTAAGTATGGAATACGAGCAAACATGGCACACTGAGCAAGCCTAGAACCTATTCAAGAAGGGTTTTTTTACTTTTGAGCAAACTTATCTTCTATAATAACTATAAGTGTAAGTTCGAGCAAGCTACACTTCATCAAGAAAGGTTGTTCATCAAGTCGAGCAAGGTTTGTTTCAGAGCAAACCCTTGACTTAACCATAATGAAACCAAGTATTTTGGTGGATCGAGCAAGGTTCAATAAACAGTGGTCCAAGCACATTTGAAGGAAGTTACGATGAACTTATTCTAAGGAATTTCAACGAGCAAGGTTCAACCTCGAGCATGCTACCGTGTCACTAGCACACTTAACTTGTTCAAATAAGTTAAAGACAAAAGGTTGAAGGGATCAAAGAAGAACATGTTTTCTCGTAGGATATTATAGAGCAAAGTTTGGTATAATCATGAAGATTGAAGTCTGCTTGAAAAGTAAAGCTTACTCGGAGAACTTTTCCAAGCACACTTATGGTTACAAGGTCTGCTTGACAAGGGTACAAGCTTACTCGAATAACTTTTTACAATTGTAATATTTTTGAATACGTTTGAATACGTTTTGTAACAATCATTAGCGTTTTTAGAAGGTGTCAGGTTTTCCAATTTAAGGAAACTTTAGGGCACATTTATGACAACGGACCAGAGCGAATATTGAGTGATTTGACAGTTGACGCTTTCTTCATTGTATTCTAGATAATTTTAATGGAAATCTTTTGAGTGACTTGTGTGTGTATCTTTTATTTGTGTTCGTCTAGCTACACTTTGATTATCATTGATTCCGCCTTTGATGTTCATTGGATCTTCACTTGAGCATTCCTCGTAATCGTCTTGTCAACACACCGTTGTTGGTAACAATATGGATTTTAAAAGTTATATCGGCCCTGAAAAGTGGTATCAGAGCTTCTTTTTTGCACTTGTGAAGATCTGTTGTTGCTGATTGTGAAGTTATTGCTGATTATTTGCTGATTTTGAAGAAGAAGAAAGATGACGTCATTTGAGCATTGTTTCATTGGTTATTGACGTCAGCAACTTTGTTCTTCATTTTTTCGATATACAATGTGTTAAGGTTTAAAAGTGTTCTAGTTTCAAATCTACCTATTTTTATTGTTTATTTGCTTCTAGATGTTGGTATTATCCATCTATTTTCATAAGATCCAAGGATTTTATTCTCAGATCTGCTTGTTTTTCTAAAAATTGTCAGATTTTAAGTAATTTTCATTTCTAAAGTTTTTCAAAAATACCAAAAACATTTTTGATCAAATGGATGTCCAAGAGATGTCTACTAACAAAATTCCAAGATTTTTATGACAGGATAACTACATCAAATGGAAAGTTCTGTTTGAAGCCATTGTTTGTTACAATGATGTTGATATGTGGAACTCCATCAAGAATGGCCCATATGTTCCAGCTAAAGGTACCAGCAACAACCATACATTGGAGAGGCAATGAGGAAGAAGGATGATAAGTCGTTGTCCATGTTGAAGTTGGGTCTGTCAAGACCGATCAACCAACACAACAATCAGTCTTGTAACCAAACAACTGCGTGTTGACAAGACGGTTACAAGTTCTGCTCTTCTGAAGATCCGATGAATATTAAAGGTAGAATCAATAATCCTCAAATTGTTGCTAAAGAGACAGAAATGTAGCAAACACACAAGGTAACTCAAAATACTTCCATTAATATTGTGAAGGATACAATGAAAATCGATTAGGATTTCTAGGTGGAATGTTAGTATTTGTGGCAGCTATTCCGTACAAACTCAGATGCACCAAAACACCTGTTCGTTACATACACTTTTCAAAATACACGTCAAAATTCAAAAAGTAAAATTACAATGCTTTAAAGAAAATTTACATATTCAAAACTTTGTCACATGGACAATACACAAATTTAAACAGAAAACTAAAAGGCTTCATCTTCTTAAGCTTCCAGCCTCCGATCTTCTACCAAACTTGACAGCTGCAACCTTTTATTGAAATAAGGAGATCACCATGTGGTGTGGATCTTGAGACAGCAGATTCCATCTAATTATGTCATCAAGATCATCCACATGTAGATACTCCAAATCAGTGTCATGCTCTATGATGCCTAAGGAAAGTCCATTATAATTTCTCAAAATGAAAGATTAGGATTTTTCTTCAAAGACTATCTTGGTAATTTTTCCATGTTGTTGGACTTCGTAGTTGGGCCTCATCATCTGCTGCTTCATGTTATGCACTCCTTCGTTGTAGCCAGAGGATTAGAGTATCTACTTGATTTCCTGTAGGATAGTTCAGTCATCCTAATATCACTCATCCTCCTCTATTTCTTTGTCCTTTGTTAGTGCATGGTTTTGTCGTCTCGAGTCTTTGGTATCGTATTTGAAATTTAATATTTTTCTAATGTAAAAGGGCATTTTTGTAATTAAGTCCCATACACTATATTATGGGTCATTTGATAAGGATGTTTAACGTATGAATCCATTCGTTGTTTATTATGGTTCATTCGTTAAGGATGTTTCATGAATGAACCTTAATCGTTACTGTTATTTGGTCATTCGCTAAAGATGTTTAACAAATGGACCTTAGTCATTATTTGTTGTATCCATTCATCATGGAATGTTGACGAATAGGGTATAACTAATGAGTCATTTGCTATACCATTTTGTTTATTTATGTAATGAAGACAAATGAAGGCATTTCGTTACGGAATGTGTAACAAATGGCATTCCTCTTTTATATTTAGGCTATTAAGCCATATCCTAATTTAAAAGTATTTTCCTCTCTTGCTGTTACTATGCTCAATATCTACTAAACACTTCCTTAATCTATTAATCATAAACGTATATCACATAACTAGGTCCTTGGTTCAACCGTTATAACGAGATCAGTAGATTGAAGCTATGATGTGGTGTGTTTAACAAGTGGTATCAGAGCTTAATCCAGGGTTAGATTGTATTTCTGACTAAGGTATTCAAAATGATTGAAGGTTTATTTATAGTATAATTTTTTAATTAAGATCCATGTATTGGTTTTTCTATTTTCATACAATTAGTAAAATGGAATGATAATTGGATGTTGATTTGAGCGATATTGACTTCGGATTTGATAGTGAAAGGTGTGTTTGTTTTGAATTGGATTACTGTTTGAGTTTGGAATGGATTCGTAGAAATTTTAAGTGTTGTACGGAAATGAGTATTATGTTTAGTGATTTATTGGTTTCCGGTTGATTATAGTGTGTTTTTGGATGTTCGAAATGGTTTAAGTTTGTCCGCGGAATTTAGACGAGTTGTTAAAGCATCTGATTGTGAAATTCGATTAAGTTTTCATTGATTTAAGCATACATTTGTATACGTCTGCATTAAAGTTTATATTTGGAAAATTTCCAGATCTTGAAATTGGTTTGAAGGTTTCAAGATTCAAAGACACATTCGTTATGTATTTATCATTCATTATAATATTGATAGCCATTCGCTATCAACTCTTAACTGATTCGTGCCGCGTGTTAAGTTTGTTACAACAGAATAACAAATTCATTAGTTACAGTAGCTGATTCTTTATCAGCTATTCGTTATTGAAAGATCATTCGTCCTCAGCCATTCGTCAGTCATTCGTTAATTAATTCGTCAACCCATTCGTCAGTCATTTTCGTTAGCTCATTCGCCAACTCATTCGTCAGTCATTCGTTAACTCATACGTCGACCCATTCGCCCGTCATTCGTCAGCCATTTGTTAACTCATTCGTCAACTAATTCGTCAGTCATTTGTTAAGCTAGTTGTGTTCCTCATTCCCTATTGTTCATCTGTCATTCGTTAATGTTAATCATACGTGCTTACCAATTCGTCTTCACATTCGCTATAAAAATTTCATTATAATCCTGAAGTTTGAAGTTCGTTAAGTTTAAACCTTTAAGATGGCTTGTTATTATGCACCGGCTTCTCAGAACGTGTTGATGCAGCAAATGTTACATCTTGATGTTGAAATTGTAACTCATTCGAAATGTCATCGTTTGATAAAATTTAGTGATTTTGTTAAGTGGGGACCACGTTTCAGAGCACATCTAGGGTATGTACACCCTGAATTTTCACAATGACTTGATGATGTATACACTGTTCCAATGCTTGTTAGTGAAACTACAGGATTTACACCAAAAGCATTCTCTCAATACTCTAAGAAGAAAAGAAAGTTCTAGAGATTGAAATTAAGGCATATTCTACTTTAATTATGGATTTACCTGATAATAATTTCTGTTAAGTGGAAAGTATTAAAATTTGTGCCTCTTTGTTTCAACATATCAAGATAAGAAGTATGGGTAAAAAGGTGATGTTAAAGTTTCAATTTTGAAACTTTAACTTATTGGAAGGAGAGACTGTGGAATAAATGCTCACAAGATTCAATCATCTTATTACTGAGATGAATAATTTAAAAATGGAACCAAGTGAGTCTGATAAAATTGACACTGTGAAGAATGCTCTTCCAAACTCCTATTCAACATTTCTCATGATTCTTAAGGAAAATAGTTTCTTTAAAAATGATTCAGTGCACATGTTCAACTTCCCACTTTACCACGGTGATTCAGTGCACATGCACATTGTTTCTCAAGACAAAACGTCTAAAACAAGATGATTCAGTGCACATGTTCAACTACCCACTTTACCATGATTTTTAACATTTAATGTTGGGACAACTAGTCATGGTGGTTCATGCCAATTTTCCCGTTTTTAAATCCTAACACATTATTTTCAAATTTCAAAGATTTAAATTATTTAAAATTTCATCTATTTACTTGATTTACTAACAAATGAAAAAAAAATATTCTACAATCTTCATCCTCATAACTCTAGGACTCACATCATTAACAATCCATGTTTACATATCATCCTCAGACTTATTTCAATTACCCCAAATTTATGTCATTTCTCTTTTATTATTTAGAATGCCTCATCTTCGTCGCCATACTCACAAGACTAACTACAGTCGTCGGATGACCGCTATGGTTTCTAGAGGGATCGCCGCTGTGATTCCTGGACTGATAACTCAAATTCAAGCCACCCAACCCACCGGTGCCAACCCATCTCAGTTTTTTGGCAAGAACCGTGCACTACCTTGTTGCAATGGTTCGAAAATATCGAAAGTGATTTCAATCTTTGTGAATGCCCCGAATCCAAAGAAACCACATACGCCTCAAGCATTTTCGAGGAAACCGCCCGCACTTGGTGGAATAGCGAAATGTTCGCCAAAGGGACGAAAGTAGCTATGGCCTACTCATGGACCAATCTCAAGGAAGTCATGATGAAGAAATTTTTCCCGAAACATGTACTTCAAAAACTCGAATCTGAATTTTGGGAACTTAAGCAAGAGAGTGGTGACAACTCCGCCTACTCCAACCTCTTTCATGAGCTTAGTCTTTTGGTTCCTCACTTGGTCACTCCCCTAGAGCGGGCAATTGACAAGTATGTTGGCGGTTTGCCTATGCAATTTCGCGACTCGGTGATGAGTAGTAAACATCAAACCCTCCATGATGCAATTATCTTAGCCGATGCTCTTTCCGAAAACCATGTCAAAGTCAGTTCCCTCACTATCAAAATCTCCAAGAAACCCAATGAGAAGAGTACACCCGAACCATTAACCCTACCAAAGTTGACCCTCAACCCCAATCCATAAACTACTCCAACTCATCCCACCACTCCAAGAACAAAAGCAAACCCAACTACCAAAACTATGCCATCACTCACCCATCTCAACTTCAATCTCAATCCCAAGCACCCCAAAACCAAAAACCCAATTCTGGCTCGCATCCCTTGTATAGATGTTGCCAACGCCATCATCCCTCTTACTCCGCTTGCCGCCATTGCACGAAGTGTAACAAATATGGTCACCTTAGCAACCTCTGTCGGGAAACCTATCATGGGCAACCCACTCCACCAAGATTTGCTCCATCGAACCAACCATCCCGTGCATTTTGCCCAAACTCCTCCTCAACCTAGAGCTTGTTTCAATTGTGGAGATCCGAATCATTTCCGCAATGCTTGTCCTCGACTTGCGTTTATTAAACAAGCTCAAATAATTCCCACACCGTATTACCAAACCCAAGCCTACCAAGTTCAATCCTATAAACCTCAAGTCCCGCAACTATTGGCTCCTCCGGCTCAACTGCTCCAAGCGATGCAAGCCCTCCCTCCTTTGACAATTCCGCAAGTAATGCAAGTTCTTCCTCCTCCTGTAGCTTAATACGTCACGAAAACCAAGGGCATGTTTTTATGACATACGCCAACCAAGCTCAAGTTGCCAACGACGTGGTGAATGGTACATTTTTAGTAAATGAGCATTTAGCTTCAATTATATTTCATGCCGAAGTTGATAGGAGTTTTGTTTCTTTTAAATTTGAATCTATTCTTGCTGTACCTCACATTAATCTTTTTTACCATTTTACCGTCGAATTCGCCAATGGTAGCTCCATCACCATCGATTCGGTCATTCGCGATTGTATCCTCACTCTTTGCAAGAACGAATTCTCGTTTGAACTCATCCCGATGCAAATGGGAAGTTTCGAAATCATAGTAGGCATGGATTGGTTAGCTTTGCACCGTGCCGAAGTCGTTTGTTATGAAAAATTTATTCGAATCCCGCTCTTCAATGGCAAAAACCTCAAAGTCTTTGGCAAAACGATTCCCAAGAAACTCAACCTCATGTCTTGCTCTCAATCTCGTAAGTACTTGCGCTAAAAGTATATTCCATTCCTAGCGCAAACGGTAGTTAAAGACCTCAAAGAAAAAGAAAATTCAAGACATCCCCGTTGTTTACGAATTTCCCGGCGATGTTCCCGAAGACATCTCTGGTCTCCCGCCCATTCGTCCTGTTGAATTTCGAATCGACCTTGTTGCCCGGCGTGACTCCCGTAGCCAAGGCTCCCTATTGTTTAGCTCCTTAGGAATTGCAAGAGTTATCAAACCAACTTCAAGAACTCTCCGATAAGGTCTTTATCCGTCCAAGCTCTTCCCCTTGGGGTGCTCCCGTTCTCTTCGTGAAAAAGAATGATGACTCGTTTCTCATGTTTATCGATTACTGTAAACTCAATAAACTCACCGTCAAGGATCGTTACCCTTTGCCTCGAATCGACGACCTATTCGACAACTCAAAGACGCAACTTGTTTTTCCAAAATCGATCTTTGATCATGTTATCATCAATTGCGTGTTCATGAAGATGACATTCCTAAAAACTGTTTTCGTACTCGGTATGGACATTACGAATTCATGGTTATGCCATTCAGATTAACCAATTCACCCGTGGTATTCATGGACCTCATTAACCGCGTTTGCTAACCATTCTTGGAAAAATTCATGATTTTATTTATCGACAACATTCTCATCTTCTCCAAGACCAAAACCGAACATGAGCATCATATAAGTTCCATTCTCGATCTCTAAGAAAAGAACAACTTTATGCCAAGTTTTCAAAATGTGAATTTTGGTTAAAAGAAGTTCAATTTTTGGGGCACATCGTCAACGATAAGGGTACTCATGTTGTCCCCGCAATAATCGAGGCTGTAAATGATTGGAAAACTCCATCCACACCCACAGAATTTCGATCTTTCCTTGGTTTGGCCGGGTATTATCGGCGCTACATTCTAAACTTCTCTAAAATCGCGTTACCTCTTACCGAACTAACTCATAAGGGAATACTTTACGAATAGGGACTGAAACAAGAATAAGCTTTTCAAACTCTAAAGCATATGATTTGCAATGTTCCCGTCTTAACCCTTCCTGATGGAAACGACGACATTGTGGTATTTTGCGATGCATCCAACCAAGGTCTCGGTTGCGTTCTCATGCAACGAGGTCAAGTTATCGAATATGCCTCGAGACAACTTAAGGTTCACGAAAAGAATTACCCGACTCATGATCTCGAATTTGGTGCCGTCATTTTCGCTCTCAAAATCTGGAGACATTATCTTTATGGCACGAAATGTGTTGTATTCACCGACGATAAAAGTCTTCAACACATTTTTGACGAAAACGATTTCACCATGAGACAACATCGATGGGCCGAATTACTTAGTGATTACAATTGCAAAATTCGCTACCATCCCGGTAAAGCGAATATCGTGGCCGATGCCCTTAGTCGTAAAGTTAATGTAAAATCCATTCAGCTTCATAGCATTATCATCCAAACCGATCTTCAAGACCGCATCTATCGAGCCTAATTCACCTCCATTGATGAAGGCAATATGTACAACGAAATGTCAATTGGAGCCGAACTTCAACTCGAAACCAAACACGATTGTTTGTTTTATTTTCTCAATCATTTGCGGTTTTCCGATCGCGATGAACTTTGTGCTTTCATTCTCAACGAAGCTCATATGTCACGATATTCCGTGCATCCGGGTACGGAAAAAATGTACTTCGATCTCCAATCTATTTATTGGTGGCCACATATGAAAAAGAATGTGGCACTTTACATCTCAAAATGTCTTACACGCTCAAAGGTTAAAGCCGAACAACAAAAACCTTTTGGTTTACTCGAGCAACCTCAAATTCCCGTTTGGAAATGGGAAGACATTGATATGGACTTCATCACCAAAATTACCCCCCCCCCCACACTCAAATCGGCTCACTTCATCTGATCCGAGAGAAGTAATTTGTCGAACAACTCGCTCAAATCTATTTTCTTGAAATTCTATGCCGCCATGGTATTCCGTTAACCATTATTTCCGATCGTGATGCTCGTTTCACCTTCCGTGTTTTAAAACCGCATCAAAAAGCTTTGGGTACTCGCCTTGATCTTAGTACCACTTATCACCCTCAACCCGATGGTCGATCCGAGCGTACAATCCAAACCCTTGAAGATATGCTTGGATCTTGTGTACTTGATTTTGGTGAAAATTGGGATTCTTATCTCCCACTTATCGAATTCTCATACAATAATAGGTATTATTCTAGCATTAGTATGGCTCCTTTCCAAGCTCTTTATGGTTAAAAGTGTCATTCCATTATTTTTTGGAACAAGATTGGTGAAGCCCAAATCACCGGTCCCGAACAAAGTGGTGTTCATCCTACCTTTCATGTATCGAACCTCATAAAGTGCTTAGCCGAAGATAATTTTCATATACCTCTCGATGAAGTGCGTATCGATGAAACTTTGCTAATGATCGAGAAACCCGTTGAAATCATGTACCTTAATGAGAAACGAACCAAACGTAGACGCATCCGTTTGGTTAAAGTCCTTTGGGAATCACGCTGTGAGGCTAAATTTACTTGGGAATGAGAAGACGAGATGAAGGAAAAGTACCTACATGTGTTTATTACGGATTCCTCTTAATTTCGGAATGAAATTTCCTAAACTAGGGAAGATTGTAACATTCGTCATTTTCGGTTTAACTTGTATTTTTATTTGTATCAAAAACTCGACTCGTTTCAATCTTTTAGATCCGTTGTTATTAATAAGATATTGGGTTTTATGTTCATTTATGTTACACAAATGTGAGATCAAGAAAAAATCCTCTTCGGTACGTTAAAACATCCTTTTACGGTTAAAAATGAGTTAAAATGAACAATAGGGACTAAACTTGCCAAACATCAAAATCTAGAAACAACGCCCCCCCCCCCCCCCCGCTTGAGCTCCGCGTCACGCCTCCATCACCCCCATGGTGGTAGAGCACGGCCTAGGTGCACTTGCAGATCACCAGCTCATTTTTCTTGTTGTTTTGTGCATTGTTTGACCTTTTAAACCTATCCTAATGCATGAAACTCTTAAAAGAATGTTGGGACTTATATTTTAGACCGATGCATCGAATTAATTTGTGGGTGAAAAGTATATTAATTTGGTCTCAACCAAAGGTGGATGGCTTGAAGACCAAGTCATGCTAGACTAGTATAAATAGATGTTTTTATTCATTTGTCTAGTATGAGTGACTGTATTGTGTATGTGTGAGATTTAGGGTTTTATCCCTTTGAGAGAGTCTCCGCCTCCAGGATGAGCTCTCCTGGTGGCGGCTGATATTTCTTAATCGATTGTATGTATGAATGTAAGTATGAGTGTTTCATCTTTATGAGAATCATTCGACTAATATTATCATACTACCATTTCTATCTTTTGTGTTTTGATTAAAATTGTTCATCCTACTTTATTGTTGATTGTTAATCAAATCAGGCTCTCTCCAATACACCTCATCCGTCCAAACATCATTCGAGAGTGAATTCAAGTTAGATTCGATCCAAGCTCCACTGTCGTTAATAACACCGAATATTCACGCTTCCGCACCGGGGTTCGGTTCTGTCAATTGGTATCAGAGTGGGGTTACCGAATCGTTCAGACTAACCGCTGAACTGATTCACTTCGCTCTTGAATCCACCATGGACGTTAAATGATGAAGTTTGTTGAAATTATTTTTGGGGGTTTTAAAATTATTTGATAAATCGGAGAAAATTTTATGGATTGATGTTTGGGTTGATGACTCGTTCGGAGATCCAACATCAATTTCATGTTTATTTGGCCAGAATGGTCCAGATCTGATGTAACAGTGTTATTTGGCTTGTTTTTGGAGCAACACTGTTCATTTGACGATTTCCAGATCTGATAAGGTTGATTATGATATGAAGATAGGTTTCTATGATTTCGAGATAGCGTGGATATTGTTACAATGATTAATTTCAGATTATGATACTTGTTTCCAGATTTGAAAAATTAGGGTTTGTGTGTGCTCGTTGTTGTTTATGTTATTCGTGCTGCTCGAACTGTACATGATTTGGTAGATAAACATTGCCACTGGTACAAACTGGTATGGAGAATGTACAAGTCGAAAATGAACATGTACTAGAGGCAATATCATTACGGTTTGTTGCAGCAGATGCAAAGTGAATATTCAAGCAGGATCTGCAAGGGCAAATCAGTAACTGATTATGTAGAAATGAAGTTTTGGTGTCTCGAGCATACTATGAACAAATAAGATTGGACTCGAGTATGGAAAATGACTAAGTGTTGTTTCGAGCACAGGAGGTGTTTTGCCCAAGCACATCTTTGTTTGGCTCAAGCACATGTTATTTCGAGCACATCTTATATCGAGAACATCAAATTCGAGCACACTTTGTGAAACCCAAAGCATATCCTTTGTCTTCTCAAGAAATCTATTTTCTTTAAGTCTCGAGCACACCTTGTTATTTATCCGAGCAGACTCTTTTTTTTAGCATACTTTGTTTTGTCTTGAATAATTATGCTTGTGAAGAGAAAACTCAAGTTTGTGTCGAGCACACCCTTGCTCTTGTAACGATTCCGACGAAACCAAGTATACCCTAGCCGGTAGACAATAGTTACGTTATATTTAATGTCGGGTACATGAATTACCATAGTAATTATACGAGAATACATGGTTCACTGTATTGATTGTACGTGAATATATAATTCATCGTATTGAATATGCGATTAATCGATCGATAGTTATTGAAACCCGAAAGAATCGAGGGTTCAATTATAGACGATATCTATAATATTTAGTGATTTTACGAAGTGTTAAAGCTTCAGGATAAGTGAATTAAAGCACCGAAAAAGAATTTTCGATTTAATGGTACGTCGGTACATTAAACGAAACCTTCAATACCAAACCGAGCAAGAGACGATCAATCAAGCCGAAAAAGATGCGCAATTATTAATAATATGATGTTTTAAGTTAATAAATGTCATGGTTTAAGTTTTTAAAGTTTTTAAATCGGTTTTATATAAATTTCATTTTTTAAGCCGAAAACGACCATTTTAGCCTGGTTTTATGCCGAATTAAACATTTAACCGAAAAATGAACTGAACCAGATTATCCAAAACATTATCCGGATTTCTGAAATCTAAATATGTGGCTAAGAATGAAAAGGTGGGTCCCACCCCACCCCTCCATGAGACCGATCGGACATAAGGGGGAATTATACCCCATTGTCTCATTTTTTTTATACAACCATGGCATGATTCTTCAATTCTCTCCACAATTTCACTCAAAAACCCGAGTTTGTAGCAAGAAAAGTAAGGTAAAAATCGAGTTATTTACGTTTCCATCTTCGTTTCTTGAGTTTATTTGCAAGAAAATGAGGTTTCAAAGATGAAAACCGATTCTTGCATAATCAAGTGATGTATACGGGTTATACAAGGGATCTTGGTCCAAGAAAGGAGTTAAACGAACCAAAAACGAATTTTTACGGTTTAAACTTTAGTTTTGAAACAATAACCGAAACTATAGTGTAAGAGGCTTGATTGTGAGTGTAACTTGCTTGGTATTGTGGTATGTTGGTTGTAGGATCTGTGTTTAGTGGTAGATAAGGCGGAAAGACGAGTTTGTAGCTTGTAGTGGCGGAAAACGAAAGGTATATTCGGTTTATGTTCGGTTATGGATTTTTGGACAGATTGTGAACGGTTTAGAGTTAGATCATGAAATTTTACAGAGGTGTTAAATACATGAAATTAAGAGTTCTGTGAATATTTGGTAATTTTTGGACAAAGGATGAATATTTGGTGAATTTAATGCTCGGTTTTGGCAAAAAATTGTGAAAAATAGTTAAATATCATGAAAAATTCTGGAAAATTGCAGATAAACTTTTTATATCATGTAAAAGTCACACACAAAATTTTAGGTCAGTTGGAGAAGTCTAAGTAGGCTTTTCGGTTAAACGAGTTCTAGGGTTTTCTAGCTCGGTTTTAGTGAAAATGGCATGTAAAAAGAGATTTTGGTTCTGGAAAAATTACAGGACACTATGTGGATGGCAGGGGACATCCAGGAAAAATTTGGGATTTTTTCTAAGGTCGTTTGGTATTTACGACATATTTAGTGTTTAAATGGTGTTTAAAAATAGATAAATAAATTTTAAATATAATAATTAATTCTGGAAATATTTTTATAAAATCCCCCACTGTCAAAAAGTGATTTGTGCAAAATTTCAAGATCCGAGGCAAAACGGATAATTATTTGTGCAAAAACAAACTTTTAAAGTTTAAAACGCGTAAACCGGTAAAGTTCGCCTAAACGAGCTGACCGGTGTATAAAAACCCTAAAAATGAACTATTTTCATATAACTGAGTTAAACAAGTAAAAATAAATCATCCGAAAATAATTCGGATGATTTGGGTAATTTTAAACGATTTAACAGTTTCCGGTGTACTAAAGACGGAAACGGGTCCCGCAGCCAATCGGGGTGTCTAAACCGAGCTCTAATTTCACAACTACAATTAAGTTATCAGTCAACAACTATCTTCGGGTCGTGTGTGACCAAACTCATTTTTGAAACGTAAAAACGGATAACCATGCTAGGCACGCAAAACGGGAATAATGACTAATAGTGATTTTGACTAGTGAACTCTAAACGATATCACAATCTGAGTCCGGAGAAGTGTTTCTGGGTTAACATTGCCCCCGGAACGGGTACAGTACTGGGTTAACAGTGTCCCCATATGTACCGGTTAACACGGTTAAAGTTATATTAATAATGAGTGTATAGTAACGATCGTAGGGATCATATTACAGATTGGACGTGTTAACTGATAATGATTGTTGTTACCTGCTTGCATGTGCTAAGGTGAGTTTCACGAGCCCCTTTTTACTGAATTCTTTTAAATATTTTCCCGGGGCGGAAGCATGTTACTATTGAAATGTTTAAGTACATATTGAACGCATGGATTTGCGTGTATTTACATATATTTTATTGTTTGGGAATCGTACGGAAATGTACTAAGATGGTAATTGTCTGAGTTGCTAACATTCTAAGGCCCCGGAACACGAGTGATTAACTGAAAGCCGGTAGAGTGTGGATAGTACTATTGGTCTGACAAACCCAATTGGTCCGGCATGGATTTGCTGATGTTTCCCAGCCAGTTGCACATGTCTATTTTGTTGTTATATATATTTTTGCTATGTAATGTTAGGCATAGCGGTTTGGGGCAGGTCCGTGGGCGGAGTATGCCACGGGGGTTGTTTGTGGATAGTCAGAGGTTTCACTTGTGGGCTCAGCATAATTACATCGATAATATTATATTATGATATGGATTTATCATGGTGTACTCAAATTATGAAACTCACCAACAATTCGTA
Organism: Bidens hawaiensis; assembly: GCF_021521415.1. NCBI lineage: Eukaryota > Viridiplantae > Streptophyta > Magnoliopsida > Asterales > Asteraceae > Bidens > Bidens hawaiensis. The sequence goes on along the minus strand of NW_027503095.1, from coordinate 17,385 downwards.
GTTGACCCGTTTTCTCACATGCTTTTCAGGTACAATTAAGATGAAGTGATTGCTTACGTGCTAAGTGCTTGATGTGTGTAAGATTTGCGTGCAGGATGTTATGATACGTTAGATTAAATAGAATTATGTATCGTATTGTATGATGTGTGTATCACCTAGAAGGTAATGAAATATGAGATAATGTAATTTGAAGTATATTAATGTATTCAGTTTTCTTTATAAACAATGTGGTTGATATCAGAGGTGTCTGTTGCATCCCGTTTACGTTTCCGCTGCGGTTACGGGGTGTTACAGAAGTTGGTATCAGAGCCATTGGTTATAAAAGAATTAGGATGTCTTTAAAAGATACCTAAAATATAACCAGTAGCTCAAGTATTATAGGATCTGAATATCAACTAATAATATATAGTGACGGGAGCTGGATGAACTTGGATGGACAAGTGAGTTATTATGGTCCGGAACATAATAACAGACTTGTCCGCACGAGGGAATTCAGGGGAAGTCACTGGGTACATTAATAGGTAAAAATGGCAACATATGTGTAAAGTATATAATATTATTTATACGTGCTAATGTGTGTATATATATGTACATATCTTGTGGGTACATGTATTGAGAAATAGGACCCGGATAAGGAACCGGGGGTTGAAATAATAAAAGTACCGAGGATGCTGAAATTTCTAGAGCATCGGTTGATGATAAGTCTGACTTATCAGGCCATAGTTATGATAGTACCAAATTAAATCTCCCGTTTGACATTAACCAGAAATATCTAGTAACCGTCACTCCTGACCAAAATTAATAAATCCCTTACCCTACCAACACTGGTACCGTATATCCTAATAACCCCCCATGTTCACCCGAACCGCCGACCCTCACGTACGGACGGACCTGTACCTGAACCCATTCTTATTCCATTAAGGAAAATAAATAAATAAAATAAAACAAGATAAAATAAAAATAATAATAATGATAATAAATTTGATAATAAATGAGCAGATAAAAATAATAAATAGAAATACATATGTGTAATTCTCACTCTCAAACATACGAGACATACCACCTCCAGATCGAGAATTACCGATTTTAGCGAACCTAGAACGCCTGAGGACATTGACTGAGCAAGTGATAGAGTTTCCCATAATAGTAACTGATAATATTTGAAGGCAACATGGGTTGCGCGATTAACTTGAACCTTGCAACTCCCTATGTTATCCTTACATCCGTTAGATGCCTATACCCAGGTATACTCAAATAGAATGATTACCCATACACCAAGAGGTGTTGGAATCATTATAGCATAGTTGGTGGTTCGTTCGTAGGTGGTATACCGTGTATGCCGGATATACAAATAGACACGGATATTATAACTCCGTGGTACGTAATCGTTTGGTGCTCACGGTGAGCATGTATCGGTTATGCTGATATGCAGAAGGATATTGAAATCAAGCATATTAAACAATAATCTTTGTTGAGAAAGATCTATATGTCAGTTGGTGACAAGGGTTATGGAACATATTTAAACGTTAACCGACGTCAGGTTAAGTCTATATATTATTATATTTGTGGGACATATATACTTGATACTGGTATGTGTAATATGTATGATAATATTGGGTGTGTATGTATACCTGCTGTTATGATTGAGCTGGTAACGAGTTATACGGTGAGATTAGTATTGATTACTGCGTACGGGATGAATACGGCATAATGACATAAAAAGAGTAACTCCAATGATGGAGATTGATATGATTCAGCTGATTGCTTAAAGATAGCAGATGATGATACCGAATGTCGTATCACAGATCACTGCTAGTGTTGATGCAAATGTGATCGCAGAATTATAGATCGAGCAATCACATGAATATGAATATTTCAATTCTTAGTGTTATTACTAAGAGTGATAATGTCCCACCGAATACTATTATGACTACAAGTGTTAGTTATAAACTAAACATGAATAGTAGTCGTAATGAATTAGATCCGGTATGAAGGATATGTTTGTGGTTGTGTTAAGGAAATTATTAATAGTTTACTGATGGTAAAGGGAGGAATAGATTAGCAAGTGGATAGAAAAGATCGAAATGGTTAAGGATATTGGTAAGAGTCTAGAACTTTGTGTAGTGAAATATGCTACAAATATGTTGATAGATTATGTTGTATCGTGATGGAACACGATGGTACAAAAATTATAGTTAGAAAATTATTACTCAGATGATATGGTCGGAATTTAAAATTCTTGGGCTAGAGCACTTTTATTTGAGTAATTAAGTTCAGAGATTGGAAACTGAGCTATGGAAGATAGAAATGTTGAGTGCTGATCACTTAGAACGCGCTAATCGTTTGAAGGAATTGCCATGTCTGGTAACATGGCTAATTACTCCTGAAACTAAGCGAAGTGAGCGCTATGTTGGGGATTAACTCCATCGATAAGGAGTATAGTTAATCATGTAAAATATACAACCTTTGGAAGAGTTGTGTCACAAGCCAGCATTGATATATTTGACTCTATGGGAAGCGGACTGGAAGGACGTTAGGTGAGACGTCGAGTGTTAAAGAAGAGAAATGATAAAGGTATAATGCAAGATAGACTTGTGAATAAGTGGGTATGTCCTACAACCCAGAATTATACTAATACTAGTTCTGGTGTGAAAACATGAACCGCATGAAGGGTCCTTCCCTAAATGTGGAAAATATGGTTATCGGCAGGAAGAAGAATGCCGAGTGACAGTAGGCCACAGGTGTGGTAAAGATGGACGTAATGCCCCAATTGTAGAACCAACTGAAGCCGTGTGAACCGGCAACCCCAACCCATTCGTGTACAACCACTCCAAACCCAACAGCTTCAATAACAATCCATCCAAAGAATCAAATTATGCCAAACAGTTGTACTTGCTATGAATGTGGCAGTACAGCACATTTCAAAAGAAATTGCCCAAAGTTGAACCAAGTTGTCGTTGGAAGACGAACCTCATGACAAGCATCAACCTTTGATCAAGCAAGGAGCCGTGCTTTTGTGAGTAATTCGAATAAAGCACGTCATGATCCAAAGTTGTTATTAAGTATGTTGTAGTTTTAAATCAATAGGCTTCAGTGATATTTTTTACGGTCGTCGATAGAAGTTAGTTCCTGTTAACCTCCTATCATTTGGAAAGATACCGATTAGTGAAACTATAGAACCCTATACTGTAGAATCGCTAATGGTAAACCCCTAATGGTTAACTAAATTGTTCGGAATTGTCCTATTATTCTGCACGATTAACCTTTCCTTATTGACCTATGACCAGTAAAGTTAAGAAGTTTTGACGTAATAGTTAACATGGATTGGCTGACTCAACATGAAGCTGAAATCAAATATGAAAAGAAGATGATTAGAAGCTCTATTTCGGACGATGAAGCGATTAGATACTGAGAAAAGTGTACGGTATTATGTTACCACTCTAATCTCGTCTTGAGATGTTATAATAATTACGTCAAGAAGACGTGGTGTATTTAACAAACGTGATTGCCACAGATTTAAAAGAAAACATATAGAAGATGTTTCGGTGATACGTAAATATCCAGAAGTTTTCTCAGAAGAACTTCCTGGATTACCGCCAACCCGACAGGTCGAATTCAGAATCGATTTAATACCTCAAGCTGGCCCTGTTGCTAAAGCATCTTACCGACTTGCACCAACTGAAATGCAAGAATTATTGGATAAAGGTTTTATACGACCTAGTTAGTCACCATGGGGTGCACCAGTGTTATTTGTAAAATGAAGGACGGAAGTGTTAGGATATGTATTGATTAGGGAGAATTGAATAAAGTGACGATCAAGAATAGGTATTCACTTCTTTGAAGTAAATGATCTGTTTAACCAACTGCAAGGAGCGATTTATTTTTAGAAAATTGATCTTAGATGTAGTTATCACCAAATGAAAAATCCAAGAGGAGAACGTTGCAACAACAGCGTGTCGGACTCGCTACGGCCATTACGAGTTCTTAGTGATGCATTTCGGGCTAACAAATGCGCCGGCAGTGTTCATGGACCTCATGAATCGAGTCTGTAAACCCTACCTCGACAAATTCGTCATCGTGTTTTTTAACGATATTTTGATCTACTCAAAAAGTAAAGAAGAGCACGAGCGACACTTGAGCATAATTTTAGAGCTTCTGAATCAGGAGAAGTTGTATGCAAAATTCTCCAAGTGTAACTTCTGGTTACAAGAAGTGCAATTCCTCGGTCACGTTGTAAACCATCAGGGAATACACGTTGATCTGAGTAAGGTAGAAACCATTAAAATTGGCTGTCACCCAAGGCGCCAAAAGAAATGCGCCAATTTTTAGGACTAGCCGGAGACTATCAGCGGTTTATTGAAGAATTTTTTAACATTACCCAACTTATAATCCTTTGTACGACGCAAATGTACAAATTTTATAGATGATAAGAGACCGCAGTCTCATATTCAACGAAGATGGGTCGAGTTGTTATGCGATTATGACTGTGACATCCGTTATCACCCCGGCAAGGCTAACGTCGTAGCCGATGCCTTGAGTAGGAAAGATCGGGTTAAGCCATTGCGAGTGCGAGCGCTGAGGATGATAGTCCAGTCGAACCTTTCGGACCTGATTCGAGTCGCTCAACGTGAGGCATTGAAAGAAGAACAATTGGAAAAGGAGGGACTTTACGGCAATGAGAAGAATTTCGAACAGCGCGTGGACGAAATTCTCTATTTCAAAAATCGGGTTTGGATCCCGACCCTCCATGACTTTCGTGAATTAATAATGGATGAAGCACATAGATCGAAATATTCCATACATCCGGGATCGGATAAGATGTACAAGGATGTGAAGGAGTTTTACTGGTGACCGGGTATGAAAAAGGATATAGCAACGTATGTCGGTAAGTGTACGACTTGTGCGAGAGTTAAGGCGGAGCACTAGAAACCCTCGGGGATGTTACAACAACCGGAAATTCCCGAATGGAAGTGGGAGCAATTCACGATGGATTTTGTGACACATCTCCCTAAGACGTCCCGAGGACATGATGCAATTTGAGTAATCGCGGATCGACTAACCAATCCTCGCATTTCATCCCAATCCATGACGATTACCACAATGAATTCTCGCCCAGATTCCTGATGGTGAAATGGTATCTCGTCGTGGAGTACCATTTTCAATGATCTCAGATCGAAATAGTCATCCTACTTCCATTATTGGAAGGCGGGGAAGGAAGCATCGAGAGCTTGAAGCTTTCTATGGGGGAAGTAATTATCACCAATTTGTTAAATTGAAAATGGGCGTCAATCAAGCCATAAGATTTGAATTGATTCGAGAAACAACCAAATCGGATTTATAATATTTAAGATAAGTTGAAAGCAGCGCGAGATTGGCACGGGATCTATGCCAACATTCAAAGGAAACCATTGTTGCTGGAAAGAGGTGACAAGGTATTTTTATGGCATCACCTTAGAGAGGTGATATGAGGTTTGGCAAAACCGAAAATAGCTCCTTAATATATTGGACCTCACGAGACTATCTCCATGATTGGTCATTTAGTTTATCGATTAAAGTACTCCAGGGGCTAAGTACTATACATGATGTTTTGCCATGTATACGGATTGAAAAGTACCTAAGCGATGAGGCAACGAAAGTACTAGTAATGGAAGTACTCATAGAAGACTTACTTGTTATCATAAATAATTCCGTAGAGATAGTAGACGGGAAAACTAAACAGTTTGGACACACCAAGCTTTATTGATTAAGATTAAGTGGAATTCACAGCGAGGACCAGATTATACCTGGTAACGCGAGGGTGAATTCTGAAGGAAAAACCCTCACCTTTCTTTCGGAAGGGGATAGTGGGCGTGTAAAATTTCGAGGACGAAATTTCTTAACGGGGGGAGAATGTAACGATTCCGACGAAACCAAGTATACCCTAGCTGGTAGACAATAGTTACGTTATATTTAATGTCGGGTACATGAATTACCATAGTAATTATACGAGAATACAGGGTTCACTGTATTGATTGTACGTGAATATATAATTCATCGTATTGAATATGCGATTAATCGATCGATAGTTATTGAAACCCGAAAGAATCGAGGGTTCAATTATAGACGATATCTATAATATTTAGTGATTTTACGAAGTATTAAAGCTTCGGGATAAGTGAATTAAAGCACAGAAAAAGAATTTTCGATTTAATGGTACATCGGTACATTAAACGAAACCTGCAATACCAAACCGAGTAAGAGACGACCAATCAAGCCGAAAAAGATGCGCAATTATTAATAATAATATGATGTTTTAAGTTAATAAATGTCATGGTTTAAGTTTTTAAAGTTTTTAAATCGGTTTTATATAAATTTCATTTTTTAAGCCGAAAACGACCATTTTAGCCTCGTTTTAAGCCGAATTAAACATTTAACCGAAAAACGAACTGAACCAGATTATCCAAAACATTATCCGGATTTCTGAAATCTAAATATGTGGCTAAGAATGAAAAGGTGGGTCCCACCCCACCCCTCCATGAGACCGATCGGACATAAGGGGGAATTATACCCCATTGTCTCATTTTTTTTATACAACCATGACATGATTCTTCAATTCTCTCCACAATTTCACTCAAAAACCCGAGTTTGTAGCAAGAAAAGTAAGGTAAAAATCGAGTTATTTACGTTTCCATCTTCGTTTCTTGAGTTTATTTGCAAGAAAATGAGGTTTCAAATATGAAAACTGATTGTTGCATAATCAAGTGATGTATACGGGTTATACAAGGGATCTTGGTCCAAGAAAGGAGTTAAACGAACCAAAAACGAATTTTTACGGTTTAAACTTTAGTTTTGAAACAATAACCGAAACTATAGTGTAAGAGGCTTGATTGTGAGTGTAACTTGCTTGGTATTGTGGTATGTTGGTTGTAGGATCTGTGTTTAGTGGTAGATAAGGCGGAAAGACGAGTTTGTAGCTTGTAGTGGCGGAAAACGAAAGGTATATTCGGTTTATGTTCGGTTATGGATTTTTGGACAGATTGTGAACGGTTTAGAGTTAGATCATGAAATTTTACAGAGGTGTTAAATACATGAAATTAAGAGTTCTGTGAATATTTGGTAATTTTTTGGACAAAGGATGAATATTTGGTGAATTTAATGCTCGGTTTTGGCAAAAAATGGTGAAAAATAGTTAAATATCATGAAAAATTCTGGAAAATTGCAGATAAACTTTTTATATCATGTAAAAGTCACACACAAAATTTTAGGTCAGTTGGAGAAGTCTAAGTAGGCTTTTCGGTTAAACGAGTTCTAGGGTTTTCTAGCTCGGTTTTAGTGAAAATGGCATGTAAAAAGAGATTTTGGTTCTGGAAAAATTACAGGGGACTATGTGGATGGCAGGGGACATCCAGGAAAAATTTGGGATTTTTCTAAGGTCTTTTGGTATTTACGACATATTTAGTGTTTAAATGGTGTTTAAAAATAGATAAATAAATTTTAAATATAATAATTAATTCTGGAAATATTTTTATAAAATCCCCCACTGTCAAAAAGTGATTTGTGCAAAATTTCAAGATCCGAGGCAAAACGGATAATTATTTGTGCAAAAACAAACTTTTAAAGTTTAAAACGCGTAAACCGGTAAAGTTCGCCTAAACGAGCTGACCGGTGTGTAAAAACCCTAAAAATGAACTATTTTCATATAACTGAGTTAAACAAGTAAAAATAAATCATCCGAAAATAATTCGGATGATTTGGGTAATTTTAAACGATTTAACAGTTTCCGGTGTACTAAAGACGGAAACGGGTCCCGCAGCCAATCGGGGCGTCTAAACCGAGCTCTAATTTCACAACTACAATTAAATTATCAGTCAACAACTATCTTCGGGTCGCGTGTGACCAAACTCATTTTTGAAACGTAAAAACGGATAACCATGCTAGGCACGCAAAACGGGAATATTGACTAATAGTGATTTTGACTAGTGAACTCTAAACGATATCACAATCTGAGTCCGGAGAAGTGTTTCTGGGTTAACATTGCCCCCGGAACGGGTACAGTACTGGGTTAACAGTGTCCCCAGATGTACCGGTTAACACGGTTAAAGTTATATTAATAATGAGTGTATAGTAACGATCGTAGGGATCATATTACAGATTGGACGTGTTAACTGATAATGATTGTTGTTACCTGCTTGCATGTGCTAAGGTGAGTTTCACGAGCCCCTTTTTACTGAATTCTTTTAAATATTTTCCCGGGGCGGAAGCATGTTACTATTGAAATGTTTAAGTACATACTGAACGCATGGATTTGCGTGTATTTACATATATTTTATTGTACGGGAATCGTACGGAAATGTACTAAGATGGTAATTGTCTGAGTTGCTAACATTCTAAGGCCCCGGAACACGAGTGATTAACTGAAAGCCGGTAGAGTGTGGATAGTACTGTTGGTCTGACAAACCCAACTGGTCCGGCATGGATTTGCTGATGTTTCCCAGCCAGTTGCACATGTCTATTTTGTTGTTATATATATTTTTGCTATGTAATGTTAGGCATAACGGTTTGGGCAGGTCCGTGGGCGGAGTATGCCACGGGGGTTGTTTGTGGATAGTCAGAGGTTTCACTTGTGGGCTCAGCATAATTACATCGATAATATTATATTATGATATGGATTTATCATGGTTTACTCAAATTATGAAACTCACCAACAATTCGTAGTTGACCCGTTTTCTCACATGCTTTTCAGGTACAATTAAGATGAAGTGATTGCTTACGTGCTAAGTGCTTGATGTGTGTAAGATTTGCGTGCAGGATGTTATGATACGTTAGATTAAATAGAATTATGTATCGTATTGTATGATGTGTGTATCACCTAGACGGTAATGAAATATGAGATAATGTAATTTGAAGTATATTAATGTATTCAGTTTTCTTTATAAACAATGTGGTTGATATCAGAGGTGTCTGTTGCATCCCGTTTACGTTTCCGCTGCGGTTACGGGGTGTTACAGCTCTCGAGCACACTTTTGTTCTCGAGCATGTTTGGTGGAAAATGAAAAAGCACTAAGTAATCCGAGCACACTTTTGTTTCCGAGCACTAAGTAATCCGAGCACACTTTTGCTTCCGGGCACACTTTGTGCTAGTGGAAAAATTGAAAAATCACAAGTGTTTTGCTTTCCGGGTACACTTTGTGCTAGGAAAGTGCTTCCGAGTACACTTTGTGATAGTGAAAAAAATGAAAAATCACAAGTGTTTTTGATTTCCGGGTACACTTTGTGCTAGGAAAGTTCCTCCGAGTACGCTTTATGCTAGGAAAGTACTTCGGGTACGATTTGTGCTAGGAAAGTTTTCCTAAGCACACTTTGTGCTAGGAATGTGATCCCAAGCACACTGTGTGCTAGGAAACAGAGTTTGTGAAACATTTCAAAGTTTTGAAAAAACTTTTGAGATTTTTGGTACCGTTGACCGTTTGACCAAGCTGTTCTCTACAGAAGATATATACCAGGGGTATTTTGGTAAATTTTCTCCAATCATCAACAAGCTTATGGAATTCAAACCTCATCCAATTTCACGACTTCATCAAAAGCTTTACAAGAACAAGTGTTGACCAAGCTTAAGGATTTAATCACTTTTAGTGTCAACCAACTTTTAAATATGTTTATTTAAGATTTTTACAATCTTGAAGAGGATGATCAAGATTGTTTCACCCACACTTGATTTGAAGACACATTTATTAAAGACAATTGCAACGAAATTGGGGGAGTAAAAATCTTTGAATTTCATTGCAAATGGCATGCTTCAAATCAAGTAAAAGACTCAATATAAGGAAAAGTTGATCAAGATCAATAATCCCAGGTCTTTCAAAGATGTTTCATCGTTTGTCAGTTTTCAGATTTCCTAGTACGGATGAGAAGATAGAGTCATCTCAAGCAACATTATTGAAAGGATGATAAGTAGAGTTCAACCTCCTATGAAATAGTCACTTGAACAGTCAAGAACGGGTTATGGTTGAACTTGAATGCTATCTTAATTCAGGGAATGTTTTGAAGATAATTTACAGGGGAAGAAACAGATTTGAAGAATGGAAGATTATTTGATAATCACAATGAGTTTATTTCTTTTTGTGATAACCTTGTTACTTGAAGTTGATCTTTGAAGTTCAAAGCCTCGTTCATATGCCCATACAACTATATCCAAAAGTGGTATAAGAGTGATGATTTGAAATGAACAATGGGAGAAGCTTAACTTGAGAATGAGAATTTCAATGAAAGACAACAAGTTATGAGGTGATCATGGAAGAAATTCGATGGCATCGGTCTAAGGGGGATATTGTTGGGACTTATATTTTAGACCAATGCATCGAATTAATTTTTGGGTGAAAAATATATTATTTTGATCTCAACCAAGGGTGGATGGCTTGAAGACCAAGTCATGCTAGACTAGTATAAATAGATGTTTTTATTCATTTGTCTAGTATGAGTGACTGTATTGTGCATGTGTGAGATTTAGGGTTTTATCCCTTCGAGAGTGTCTCCGCCTCCAGGATGAGCTCTCCTGGTGGCGGCTGATATTTCTTAATCGTTTGTATGTATGAATGTATGTATGAGTGTTTCATATTTATGAGAATCATTCGACTAATATTATCATACTACCATTTCTATCTTTTGTGTTTTGATTACAATTGTTCATCCTACTTTATTGTTGATTGTTAATCAAATCAGGCTCTCTCCAATACACCTCATCCGTCCAAACATCATTCAAGAGTGAATACGAGTTAGATTCGATCCTAACCCCTATATCCGAGCTCCACTATCGTTAATAACACCGAATATTCACGCTTCCGCACCGGGGTTCAGTTCTGTCAAAGGAACATTATGGCCTACCCTTCACTCTTTCCCTATATAAACAAGACCAATGCATTCCATTTGGGTTTGCTCATTCACCTCAAACACTCTGCAATCTAGATCTAAGCATTCTTTATTCTAACTCTTGATAGTTAGACTACTTAATGTCAAACAAATGCTAATCTTTGTTCTAACTAATTCTTGTTAATTAAAACATTTTATTATAGTTTGTTTAAAACATACTTCCCTTGTTTCCTTGGCTTTCCATTCTCCGGACACGGTCGGTTTAGGTGTATTGCTAGGCAAGCAAGGCTACATGGAGGACTATTATAGTCCTTATTAACACTATAAATTTGTTTAAGCTTATTGTAATTGTTTGGTTTCTAGTCATTTTAGTTTCCAAATCATTTTAATAGTTCAACGGTATTTGGGTATGTGGCAACCATCCTCGGTACGTACTTTATTCCGATTCAAGGACCAAAGCAAAACCAAACTCTCGTATACATACTTTATTATTAACATGTTGTATGTAAGACTTGAGTATTATCATTTCTAAATTTATTTTAATAAGTTCTATGGTATTGGGTATGTGGTAACCATACATTTTCTTATTTCGAGTCAAAGAACGAACCAACACCGAACTAAACCGAGTTCACTCACTTAAGACACACTATTTGTGTTTTGGGCCGCCGATCTCAAATTTTTCTTTAAAAGTATATTATAAACTAATTTTAATTGTTTTCTCAAAATACTTGGTATGTTTGATCCAACTTGAACTTATAACAAGTTTTGACCGACAAAGCCAAACACACTCTTAACGGACGTTAAGGTTCTTCCTAATAGAACTACACACTTGGTTAAGTTTATTTTGTTTTCATTGAGTAATCTCATAACATTTATTACTTTGGAATCTTGACTTCGGGCATGGCCAATTATAAAGACTCGATCCGACAAATCTTAACACTCGTAAAATATCGTCTATGTGTCTTTTTAACAAAGGGTTTTGCAATATCATAATTATACCCAAATATTTACTTAACAAAGGTTAAGTAAAGCTAATAATAGAATACCGAGACCCAATTTTGAGTAAACTTACTTTTCAAAAACCATTTATTTAATTTCTTATGTATTTACACTTTAACTCCCAAACTTTAATTATTTATCTTACTAGTCATGTTATTTTACTTTAAAGCTTTAAGATTATCTACTAACTCAAGACACTTTTAATCTAGGTCTTGCTCGTTGAACTTACCTTTCCATTTATTCACAAACTAATCATTCAAGTTACTTATTTCATGTGAGTACATTTCATCCCCTGTTTTCATTTTTATACTTTTGGGGGTAACATGCATATCTATTCAAAACAACAATGATTTATGATACTATATTCTCAAACCCCAAACTCTAGGGTGTATGATACCTTAAATATTTGCTCGATTGTGTGTTATATGTCACATATGCTTTACATGCAAAAGTGCTTATTTATATTGTTGTTGAGCCTCAATAAGTATGATCATGCGCACCTCTAACTACTTTAGCCTTGTGCTTTAGAATAGGGCATCTATATTTAGTATCTTGGATGTTACCAATTAGAAAGGATCCTCATTTATTTATGTTTAATATACCACAATTGTAGCTTTTATTTATGGTTTCATATACGAGTTGTGGATTTTGCATCATATTATATATACTCAAAACTATGAAATTGCTCACCAAGATACGTGTTAGCAAATTGTATTTTATGTTTTGTAGAGGTTTGATTATTGGTTGATTGGAGTTTGAAGACGCTATTTTATTTTGAGACTGTTTAGGTTATTTGAAGAATGAACAATTTAATTATTTGCATTTGGTGTTATTTTGTATGAACAAGATGTGTTGCTCTTGATTATTGAAATGATATGAATGAGTTGTTTAAATATTTTTCACTTTAATAGTGTCTTGTGTTATTGAGAAATCTGTTGCACCCCGGCATGTTTCGCCGCATTTGGTCGGGGGTGTGACACTTTTCTTCACAATTTCTTGTTTACTCTTGACATGATCTTCTACCATCTTCTCACCCATGCTCAAGTCTTTTTTACACTTTTCTTTACAATTTTGTGTGGTCAGGAACACGAAATGGTTCGGCAATGAACCTATCTTGGCATGAGTCACTGTGATGACCATAGATATCACAGACTTAGCACCTAACTTGTCCTTTGAACCTCTCTCCTAAGTTACCCATCTCGTATCTTTAACTAGTTCTAGGTGGATCAACACCAATAGTATTTTGATGAGTGATGAGACCATTAAAGTTGATTGCAAATGGCAGAAATTGTTCAATTTTTTGTTTCTTCTCTTGATACAGTACTCTAAACAAACTTTATTTTCTCAATTTTGATTGGACTATCTTGTTTATCAGTTCTCTATCTTGACCATCTCCTAATGTAATCATCCATGCTTTCCACCTCTCCAACATCAAACAATTCTTAATTAGAGAAAATTGGATAAACGATAAGAAATAGATCATTGTTTTTGATGATTTGTTCATTCTTTTTATTATTCACGACACTTGCCCTTTTTTGTGATTCCTTGCTTGAAGATCTTTTATTGTTCTTCTTTCACTTGGATCCACCACATAGATCAAATGATATATGTTCCCTTCTCATTTGTTCAAGATGCTTCTTCATTTTGGGAGTAACCTTAGGTAACAAAGGGATCTTGTCCTTTGACTTCTGTTTACCCCTTTTCTCTTTTTTTAAGCTTCCACAACTTGAGCACTTGTCACTTGAGTCACTCAAATCATCCTTATTAAACAAATCACTCATTTGTTCTTCCAAACTTGTACACCATCAGACTTTTCAACAGGTCTTTCTTTTCCTTCAACAATATCACAAATTCAACCCTTTAATCAACATCAACCAACTTATAGTTTTCAACAAAATCCTTTCTATCTTCAAACACTCCTCTGAATTTATCAAGATAAGAACTTCTCTTTTACTTGTCCACTTTCTATGATTAATTATCATTAAGAGGTGGAGGAACAACTTTATACTTATCCTCCTCCTTGATCTTCTTCACTTTCCACAAATATTTCCAGTGGATACCAAATTCTTTAGAAAATAAATCTCAACTTGAAGTTGAGTATTCATCAACTTCTCATCAAGATACATTTTCTCAACTCATTAATTACAGTGATATACCTTAACTGAATGTTGTAACTATCCATACAATCATGTTCCAAACTTTTAATTTGGTTCTCATATGTCAAATCATTCATTTCATACACATTTATTAACATTTGTTTCGTAAAGCACTCACTTTGCAATTTACCAATTGTATTTCTCAAAGAATCATTCATTTTAAGTAATTCAAGGTTTGTGGGATTTGAATGTACCCGAGATGAAGAGGTCTCAGCTTCATTTCCAATCTTTTCCATGAATGCCACATTTAGACTTCTCTATGTCTTCAGCATGGTTACTCCAGTAAAACACACAATCTTGTTGTGGTGCAGCCAAACAACATTTCCTTGATTTCTTGGCTAACTGGCATTCTTTCTTTTCTTATTGGTAGGAGCTTGTGGAGGGATTTTTAAATAGCTAGAATATAGCATTTTATGGAGACATAAGAATTTTTTGGTGGAAGACGCTGATACCATATTTTGCTAAAAAGATGTATGTGTTATGACACAAACGTAAAAAAAATAGATGATATTTTGTGCCATCGGCTCTAAACAATCTTGTTTTTTTGAACATGAAGAAATAAAGAAGCCACTGCGGTTTCCCGAAAAACTAGGCCTACTAAAGGGAACAAAATAGAGGTAAAGTTAATAGTTGTCATTGAATGGGTACCTCGATTGACTATTTGTACCTGTTATTATTATTTAGATTTTATATTTATTATTTATAATATAAAGATATCATATTATATATCTTTTTATATATAAGGATATCTTACTTATTCTAATTTTAGAATTATTATTATATAGATATAAGTATCTATCTAAGTTTTTCTTTGAAACTATTATTGTGGGATGATCTGCTGATGATTTTGTTATTGGAATTTGTTGGTGTTGTTGAACTGCCTTTGTTGGCCTTGATTCTGATTTTGGAATTGGAACTGGTTTCTTTGTTGATTATTGTTTTGCCTGGTTGCATTCTCTTGCAAAATGTCCTAGTAGTTGACAATTGTAGCAAATTGCTTTGGACTTGTCAAAACCAATTTTATCATTTGGTCTAGAAACCAAACACCTACCAGTTCTATTGTATAGCCTTTTACTTCTAACAGCTAACATTGTAGCTTGCCACTTAAGATCCATGTCTTACCAATCATCATCATCAATATGTTCAAGCTCTTCTTGCACTGCACTCGTGTTAATTGAATTATTGGCAATAAATGCATTGTAAGATTCAGTTAACATTGAGAAGAGAGCTTGATAATCATTTCCATGATTAGCATTTCCAACAGCATAGGGAGCATGTCCACTAGCCATTGATGATGTATTACTATCATCCATCAATTGAAAATTAAATATTGATTGTTCTTTTTGATTACAAGACTGACCAGCAACCAACATTGGGGTTTCTGCAATATAATCAATTGGTTATTCAATTATAGGGGCTTGTTGTTAGTTCTTTGATAGAGAATTTGGTACTTAGAGGCTTAGCTTGTCTTCCTAGATCATATGGTTTCACTCATTTCATGCTCAGCAACTTGTAGAAAGAAAATAACATCATCAAGCTTGAATTTTGGGAAATTAGCCTTTTCTTTGATGAACTTGCTAGAAGTATACCATTCTCCAAACAAAGATGATAATAGCTTATTCTTTAAGTCAAAATATTTTATTGCAAGGTTAGTTGTTCTGATTCATTGACAATAGCAACAAATCTTTGCAAAACAAATTTCAATCTCTCTCATTCCTTGAACTTGACTCTATCCAGCTGTTAATCTACCTTTCTTAATGTCTTTTAGCCCAGTATTTCCCTCAAACATCTCCACGATGGCATTAAACATAGCCTTAGCAATAGTGTGATGAGCCACACTAGTCAAAATCTCCCAAGACAGACCAAGTTTCAGCATATAAAGTGCCCTATCGTTGTTCTTTTTCATTTGTCTTTCAAAGGTTGGATTATTTGTTGTACCATCAGGAACAAATGGGCCATTCTTAATCGAATTCCACGCGTCAACATCATGATAGCACATAAATGCCTCACAAAAAATCTTCCACTTAATGTAATTTTCCTGTCCTAACAAACTCGAAATTTTGTTAGTTGACACTTCTTGATCATCCATCTCTTCAGACATGTTTCTTTGGTATTTTGAAAAGGTTTTAGAAATGAAAAAAAAAATTACTCAGAAAATGATGGATCTGGATGGATAATATCAAGATCTAGAAAAAAAGGGAAGTAGTCAATGTAAATCCGAGTAAAGAAAACTTTTTAACCTTAATAAACATTAGATCTGAGATACTGAAAAACATAGCAGCTGACGTCACAAATTAATGGAACAGTGTTCATTTGAAATCATCATTCTTCATCTTCAAAATCAACAGAATATTCAGTAAAAAACTCACAATCAGCAACAAATCTTCAGTAAAAACTCACAATCAGTAAAAACCCACTAGTCATTATCGATCAACCAACACAACAATCAGTCTCGAAATCAACAACAACGTGTTGACAAGACAGTTACGAGTTCTGATCTTATGAATATCCAATGAATATTAAAGGCGGAATCAATAATACTTAACATCTCGTTTCTAGTTTCGGTTAATAATATAATATTTATTGTTGGGTGGGCTTGTGTTGGGTTAAATAAATGTGGGTAATGGACTTGGATTAGTAAGGAAGAATGAAAGATGTAACATCCCGTTTTCTCATTTCGGTTAATAAGATAAAATATGAGTTATTATGAGCCGGGCTTGTGTTGGGTTAACTAGTATGGGTAGCGGACTTGGGTTAATAAGGAAGGGAGAAAGACCACGGGCTTAAGCCTATGACCCTATATATATATATACCTCTTTTTATCCATAATCCATTCATTTCCACCCATTCCATACACCACCAAAAACACACACTTAAGCTCTCTCTCATCTCTCTCTCTTTTCCTTAGCCGAACCCAAGAGAAACCGAGCATCGACCGGAGGAAATGATAATATGATATTGTGTGGATCCAAACCCGCTGGATCGCGAAATGACGAGTCGACACCCTTAAACCTTTAAAGTCACAAGATCTGGGTGGAATTGGGTATAAACCAATCAAAAGATGAGATTAGGGGTCACCCTATCTTAGAACTAGATCGAAGGGGATGAAAAACGGTGAAGAACGGTGGAAAATAATTGAGATCTCGCTTTTCCGGGGAGATCTTGGTTTTTCAGCGATTAGGGAGCCTTATAGGCGGCGCCAGAAAAGTCAGGTACGAGGTAACAAATGTCATAGAATGTTTCTGACATTCTCTGACCTAACCCTAATTCGATAACATTGGAATAACTAATTAGCAGTAATTCGTTATGCCCCTTTGTTATGGAAAAGTAACGAATAAGCTTTAATTCGTTAAGACATTCGTCAAGTAATTCGTTAACGGAGAAC
>NW_027503094.1:0-16795 GCF_021521415.1 Bidens hawaiensis | reverse complement strand
CGGGTCTGCTGAAACTGTAGCAGACTTAAAGTCTGATGAATAATACCAACTAGGTACTTATGCATACCTTTTATGATATATAGGTTAATAGCATACTGAAGCCAAGGAGTCTGATATTTCCAACTGATAATATAAGGTGAACACGTTAACCTTTTACTGTCTGAACTGATTTTACTCTTGTAATAGACGGGTTATTTATTACAAAGAGTCTGGTAAAAATTTGCATGAGATATTATCTCTAAAATCGTTATAATACAAAATAGATAATAAAAAGCAACTCAGACCGAATACACATATGTCTGGATCCAAACATAACTGATAATTGGCAGACAAAACCAAGTCAGTCTTAACCGATTCTCCAACTGGGTTACATAGTCTAGGGGAGGGTTGTCCCCGAACATGGGCTATGTACTCGGGGAACCTTTGAATTGTGTGTGTAGGGCAGTGGTACAAATCCCGGGAATGACAAGCGTTCCTACTGAGTTTGTGAAACAGAAAACTATGTTTGTATTTAACGACTGTTATAAATTGTTTTATCGAGTCAACGTTTTACCAGCATATAGCTGACGTGTTTTTCCAACCCATGCGGGTAACTAGATGATGAATGATATACAAGGATTGGAGTCATTAGAAGATCGCTCGAGATGGCTCGTTTTTGAATACTTATAAATCCTTGTAATAATAATAACAATGTTTTGTAAAACTACGACCTCGGGTATTTAATTCCCGAGTAATTTTGATAATGTAAATTAATATTTTAATAATTTAAGACTTCCGCGAAAATGAACCCGCTATTCTGATATATATATATATATATATATATATATATATATATATATATATATATATATATATATATGGGGTGGTTCAGGAGAAAAATGAGATTATTGCGAGAAATGAATATGAGTCACTAGTTATATTTTATGTTTCAAATGCTTAAAGATAAATAAGGAAAGTATTAATGCATGCTCTGTCTTCAATTAATATAACTAATAAATATAATAGTTATCTATTCAATTAATATAACTAATCAAATTATTATAATTGGAAAATATTACGAATTCATTTATTTTTATAACTTATTTTTTTCTCTTAAATTTTTATCCTACACAAGTACAATTTATTCATACATTAAAATTTCTTTCTATAATTTCTTCCAACTCAATATATTATCCATCAACACGTAGTTATATTGTGATGAATAGTACAAAAAAACAATCTTTCACGTGTTTGCATTAAATATCAACAAAAAAGTACACAACCTACACAAAACATGTAACCTACACTTGCTCTAAGAATAAGAAAACATATAACTTACACATGAAAAACATATAACCGACACACAAAATTCAGCATCAGTAAACTACACATGCAAACGAAAACGCATAACCTACACACGAAAAATATATAACCTACACTTGAAAATTTTATCCTACACAAATACAATTTATTCATACATTAATTTTTTTTTTCTATCCAAAACCTATTTCTTCCAACTCAATATATCAATATCCATCAACACGTAGGTACATTGTGATAAATAATACAAAAAACTATCTTACATATGTAACGCCCGGAAATTTTCGTTAACCGGCTTATGTGTTTATTAAAGGTTGTTTAAGTGTCGGGATTTAATCTTCCTAGTTGAGGGGCTCTGTGGCACTTTTAAAAGTCCAATTATTAAGCTTTTGGAACAAGCTATATCACTTACAAAGTAGAGGCACTTGATTTGTAAATTTTTTAAAACCTAAACAAAAATAGCCGCCCCCTCCCCCATTCTTGCGATTAGCCTTTTCATGCTCCACCATCACCGAATTTTTTATTGTTCCAACCACAATCAAACCATAATCAACTAATTTCAGGTTGGTACTACATCAAAGAACTTCTTTTTCGCCATTAAACCCTTTATTAAACACTAGAGATGTCATAAACATGTGGGTTTGAGTTTTGATGATATAACAGTTTGCTGACAGATTCGTACTCGTTTATTGATTGGTTTATAACTCGATGATAATTAATTTTTTTTGATCGATTTTTTTTTCCATAATATTCTACTTTGAGTCTAGTTTCTATAAAGGTATAATTTGTAATTTTTGGACGATATATGAATGGTTTTTATGATTTTATAAAAATGTGTGTCGAAGCTGATGCGGGGAGTCAAATTCTGGTATGTCTTCCTGACATCATAACTCTTTTACGACATGTCTAAATTGGTTGGTACCACTTCTGGAACTTCACATTTTGAATTAGGATTCCAAGCCAATTGGAATCGTTCAATTTGGTTTGGCATTAATTTTTTAACAAATAAAACCCTTTTGTTGCACACTGAAATAGCTGCACGTACCTTTCTGTGTTGGATGAATTTTTATGAGTTTTTTGTTCACTGGAAAAATATAACAAAAATATTTTTAGAAATCCAAGAAATTTATGCAACTCTGGTAAATATTTAATAATTTATTTCTATGATTTTCATATGTAATAAAATATATCTTTGAATGCTAAAATATGCATATTAGACTCGTTATTGATTGATTCTTTTGGTTTAGGTTAAAATCGGTGGCTGCCCAATTAAGTTATTCCGGGGCTAATTTGACAAAGGTTTTTGTTCCAATAGATCCCTAGGTATGCCACTTACTTCATACTAAAATATCTTGGACAATGGATTTGATTTGATGGGTCAATCGTTAATAGTTCAGAAACTAGAATTTCGGTCGTTTAAATTGTTAATTGTTGTGCTTTGCGTGTTGTTTGAGGGGATTAACAAAAAAATCAGTTTGTGTATTGTTAATATGATTAGTGGGCTGTTGAAACATTAATTTTTAATAAAACGGGGCTGAATTGGTTGGTGATTGCTCAAACGGTTCTGTAGAATGCGAATTCTTGCTTAAACAGTAATTCGTGTGTTATACAAGGGGATTGCCGACCAGTTCAGCTCATGTAGTGTTGTGTGGACTTATTTTCTGTAATAATGTGATATTTTATCTACACGGGGCTGAGTTGGTTGGTAATTGCTCAAACGGTTTGGTAGAACGCGAATTCTCGCTTAAACGGTAACTAGTGCGTTGTACAAGGGGATTGCCGACCCGTTCAGCTCGTTCAGTGTCGTGTGGACTTATTGGCTGTAATAATACCGTATTTTATCTAAATGGTCCTGATTTGGTTGGTAATTACTTAAACGACGTGATAACGCGCGAATTCGACACAATTAACGTAAACCGGGTGTAGTTTGTAAACCCTTTTGTCCCCAGTTTTATTTGAGGGTAGTGTTGGTAAATTAAAGGCCTCGGGGGCTGATGTAAATGATATTATCATGGGTGAGTTTTCGGGTCAATTAAATTATGTTAGGACGTCCCGTAGAATAAGCGAGTCGGATCGGGTTAGTTAGTAATTGTTGAGTGCAACCCGACAGGCTTTTGATTTGCGGAACTGTTCAGAGATTCTGTAGCTTGTTGGTACTTGTGTGACTTGTGTCAGGTGAGTTTCATGATGCCCCTTTTTAATCATTTTTCGTTTTGGGCTAGCATACACACCCTATTACAAATTTTACCCGATTTTACTTGTTTAAACTGTTTGGATGGTATTGCATAGTCTTCTTTGTATTAGTACATTTATGAAACCATGTGTGAATTATATTCTATGCCTTAGGATATTTTAGACTCATCTATGGTCATAAATTCCTTAATGTCATATATATATATATATATATATATATATATATATTGCTTATGGTCTAGGCTCGAGAATATTATTAGTCCTGATATTAATTCCTAGACTATCCATTATTTATGGATTACACGTGATGATATTGTGTAGGTGATCGATTGGCTAAGATTTATATTATTGATAGTCCATGTTCGAGGACATTATTGGACTCGTTTATAATTATATATTTCTGAAAACTATATAATATTGATAGCCTATGCTTGAGGACATCATTAGACTAGTTTACAATTATATATTTCTGAAAACCATTTACTATTGACAGTCTATGCTCGAGGACGTTATTGGACTCATTTATAATTATATTTCTGAAATTATATATTATTTATAGACTAGGCTTGGGGATATTATTTAGACTCGTCTATGATTATACATTTCTGAAAAGTATATATTATTTATAATCTATGCTTGAGGATATTATTAGACCTTGTATTAATTCCTAAACCATATATTATTTAATTACGCATGATGATGTTATTTGGTTGATTGATAGGCTAAGATGTATATAGGCGTGTCTATTGATGTGTGTGCTTGAATGGATTGTGACCGAGTCAAATATATTATTAGGGAGAAACCCGTGGAGAGGAGGCCTGTGCTGCATATTCATGATTGGGACGGGTCAAATATATTACTCGAATCCTTAACTTCGTGACTCGTGATTCGTGGTGAGGAGGCTCGTCTTTTTCTAAAACCGTAATCGGGTCAAATATATTACTTGGGAGAAACCTGTGGTGAGGAGGCCCGTATTACGTGTATTTTTCTGTAATCGGGTCAAATATATTACTCGAGTGTTTACTCGTGGCGAGGAGGCCCGTATTACATATTGTTTTCCGCTACCATGTCAAATATATTACTTGAGTCTTGACTCGTGGTGAGGAGGCCTGTGTTAGCATAATTAACCAAAGAAAAATTATTTACTTTTTTAATTATGATTTTCTCCACTATTTTTATATTTATAAATTTTAAACTGATTGATAAATGTTATTTATAAAAACTCACTCAGCTTTAGCTGACTTTGTGTGTATGTTAGATTGATTTTCAGGTTGAGAAGTTGGGAACTACCGCTTGGACGTGTTCGAGACTACTCGGATGGCTGAAGGCATATCTAATCGGAGAATTTATAATGCAAACTGTTTTCTTTTTATTTATAATTATACATATTTAAATTTGATTTTTGGACATATTTCCCGGTTTTGGGATTCAGTACTTGATGATTTTCCGCTTCATGTTACTCTAGACTGATTTAATAAAATGAACACGTTTTGACTTTCATTTTTTTGAAAATTTTGGATATGATGACCAAATGTTTGACTCCCGAGTTTCGGGGTCTTACAACATATGTTAGTATTAAATGTCAATAAAAAATATACAACCTACACAAAAACGTATAACATACACTTGTTCTAAGAATGACGAAACATATAACCTACACACGAAAAACATATAGCCTACACACGTATAGGATATCTGTATCTTTGTCTAGTTTATATAATTGTTGGTGTCGAATTACATATGTAAGTTGTATACTTTTTTGTATGTTGTACGTTTTTATTGCTCAAAACAAGTGTAGGTTATATAATTTTGTGTAGGTTGCATATTTATTGTTTATATTTAATGGACACATTTGTATGATATTTTTTTTTATTATTTATCACAATAATTTTTCTAAGTATATCAATTGAAAAAAATATTATGTTTTGATATTTATTGTTAAAAAGTACGTGTTGATATATGCTAATAAATTGAGTGGAAATAAATTATTTTTTTAATAAAAAGAAATAGTATTGTATAAATAAATTGAATTTTTGTTGGATAAATGAAGAGGGGGTAAATAAATTATATATAAAACTAATTAAATTAGTGTTTTTATCATTTTAATTATTATAGTTAAATTAGTAAGGTATATTAATTATAGGGGGATTTATTATGGTTATATTAGTTGTATTAATTGAAGAGAGAATGCATTTATTGTTGCATTTTGTTAGGGCCCGGATTTTCGGTATCCTCAGCCAGTAGTATGTTCAGGATAACTTCAAGATATGGCATCCTCCGAGGTAACAGGTCAAAGGACATTGCCATGATCTCCCGGAGACTCGGACTTACATTTATTAGTGCGTGGCAAAAAAGGAAACGCGGAAATGAAACAGCTACCTTAAATAAAACGTGGCAGAAAAGGAAACAGGCTTAATGGGGGATTAACAGCTAATTGGACTCATTCCATAGTTTCCTAAAATATAGAGAAGTTTGTTAGTCTCTTTTTTTGTTATAAATAGAGCGATAAGCTTCGATCAAAACACACACGAGACTTACTAGTACTCGCATTCTCTATAATCACGATCGAGTTCTAGGTCCACCATTGTAACCACTTTTTGTTATTAATAAACTGATGGTGATAGTTTTCACCACCCGGGGTTTTTTGCTTGTTATCCTAAGGATAACTGGTTTTTTCCTCGCAACAAATCTTCGTGTTCAAGCACTTTTACGTTCATTTCATACAAGCATCAAGTCCCGATTACTAATTTGGCTACGAAATCATTGTTGATAATTTTTGACCAAAACAATTTGGCGCCCACCGTGGGGCTAACGGTGCTTCAATCCTTCAAAAACTATTCATTTCATTCTCAGTCACTTTCATTCCCTTTATCATGGCCTCACAACCAAAAACCAGTTCTGTTTTTGTTCCGGTGGTCACCGCTGCTTCAAGTGTCAATCCTGGAACTTCACCAGTACCGAATAAGATCACTCAACCCAGAGGAGAACTTCCACCGTACCCGGGAACATCTACACGGGTAGATCCGGTTATATCTAACAATGATATTTTTGCTTTGATGAAACATGTCAAAACTCACATGGAGCAGCAAGGGAAGACCAACTCAAGGCTATTTAAGGAGATTGAAGGGATCAAGAAAAAGCTAAGGCAGGATACCACCCCAATCATGCCCAGGGTTCTTGATTTTAATTCTCCAGGATCATCAATCCTGCAGAATCCTGGATTATTAGGGACACAGCCAACAAGGATCCCGCCTCAGCAGCAGTCAGGATATTGAGGAATCTATCCTCCGGTATCCTCGGAGTTACCCAGACCGACGAGGCTGGACTCCGTCAAAATACAGCCTCGGGCAACCATGCCAGCCGTCATGTTCTCGTCAGAATCTCCAATGGTGTCCACTGAAGTACATGTTGGAGATGACATCCCTGTGCAGACGTCACCTTATCCTGAGGATACCCTCAATGGTGGAACTAGTCATCAAGCCTCAGGATACCAGAGACCTAACTACGATATCGGTAATGGTTTACTTAATGCTAATTTATACACTAACCGTGGATCTGTGCAGGATAAGGGAGTACCCCCCGAGATAGCCAGGGAATTGCAGAAAATGAAGGAAATGATTTCCAATATCCCTGGGATAATCCATCCCATAGCTGAAGTTCCGGTAGGCAGTCACAGATTATCCAGGTTCACATAGCCTATATGCGACGTGGAGATCCCCAAAAAGTTCGGGACGCCCAGCATGAAGCTATACGATGGCACTACGGATCCTGAGGAACACGTAGCTCAGTATAGAGAAAGGATGTAGATCAACCCCATCCCTATTGACATCAAAGAAGCTTGCCTATGCAATGGGGTTCGGTTCAACACTAACGGGACCGGCTCTCAAATGGCTATTGAGTATTCCTTCCAACATTATTACTTCATTTGCTCATTTGATTAACTTATTCAATAATCAATTTCTTGTAGTAGATCTTTTGAGAAAATGACAGGTGATTTATATAGAATTATTCAACATAATAATGAATCCCTAAGGGATTACATAACTAGATTTAGCAGGGAAGCTTTGGATATCCCCAACCTTGATATGGCGGCTGCTGTTGAAGCTCTCAAGATGGGGTTAAAGAAGGATTCATCCTTCTATAATGATCTTGTCATGACTCCATGTAGGAATCTTGATGAAGTTAGAAATAGGGCATTAAGATACATTCGGCTAGAGGATGACAAGAAGGCTCATGTAAGTTTGGTTATCCCGAAGCACGAGTCTACCAACAGGAAGTCGGACTCTCCACAGAAGTTCTCTAGACAAAGCCTTATTGAAGAATTAGACACTATTGATGAGCTTAGAGATCTAGCTAAGATCAGAATGGTAGCATATCAACAAAGAATAGCCAATTCTTACGACAAAAACATTCGAATCTGAATATTCCAAGTAGGGGACAAGGTGTTAAGAGAGGCATTCCAGAATACCACTAACAAGCAGACGGGAAGTTAGCTCCAAAGTGGGAAGGTCCTTACTTGATCGAATCAGAAGCAGACAAAGGGCCTACAGGTTAATCACTATGGAGGGAGTCCCTATACCAAGAGCTTGGAATGCTATCCATCTCAAGGCATATTTTTGTTAGTATCCTTAACTGGTATGTTCATGTCCTCAATAGCTTAGGATAAAGCTATGTTCCCTGATCTATTTTTACATTGTTTCAAATTTAAACTTTATTATCTCTTTATCAAGTTTACTGACTTAAGCATTGGAGGGGTGTTAGCCAGGCTAACACCCACCCCTCTTTAAGAGCTTAGTGTTTTGCAGTTATCCCAAGGATATTTTATCTTCACAACAGTCAGAGGTTGATCACCTCACACACGAATAAGATATCTTGGATATCTTCTAAGGTTTAAAGGTTTTCACCTTTCCAATGAACGCCTGGAGCGCACGAATAAGATATCTTAGATATCTCTAAGGTTTAAAGGTTTTCTCCTTTCCAACGAATGCCTGGAGCGCACAATGATTCGGATATAGCTCGAGGCAGGCGGACCAGACCGGCTGATAATCCGTTTGTTGTTGGCTATATACCGAATCCTTAAGATAAGTGGCAGACGTGTCACACATACGGTTTATAACATTTTCATGTTATCTAAGGTTTATAACATTTTCATGTTATCTCAAGTTTTGGCATTTACATGCCCGTACGTTTGGGACTTTCCCCAGTATTATCTCAAGCTTAGACATTTGCCTAGTCGCCAGTGAAAAGGCTTTATCGCCAGTACAAAGGCCTTGTCGCCTGTAAATGGGCTTTATCGCCATGATTATCTAACTTTGTTTTGACAGATCGAAGATCGGACAAATCACTAAATGTAGATATATTACAAAGTTGTTTTTGACTTAGCAAAATTCCAGAAACATAATACTTCAAAAAGCTCAACAATTGGGGACATCATATGTAAGCTAACTAGACTTATAAATGATCTCCATGAAGGTACTCTTTACACTTAGTTCTATCACTCAATTTAAATTTCAAGGTATGATCTTTTGGTTTGATTGTGATAAATCACACAAGGCATAAGGATATATTATCCTTACGATGTTTTATGATAAGTCTTAAAGATATATTTTCTGGAGATATAATCCTTAAAATATTTTATTCTGAAATATAATAAGTTTAAGAAATATGTTTTCTGGGTACATTATCCTTAGATGTTCTGTTTCAAAAACTTAAGTCTCAAAAATATTTCTCGGACACATTATGAATAAAACGTATCAACATGAGTTATCTAAAATATCATACAATTAAAACACAATGTAGAGGCCAAAAGATTATATCATTACTAACGGAAATTTCAGGAAATTATGAACAATGCCCAGGCTTCGTTCTCAACAAATAGGAAGACTCTTCCACATTCTCTTCGCTCAACTTCTCCACGATCTTCTCTAAAGCTGTCACATCCCAAACAGGAGTCTCCAACCCAGCAGCCTTAGCTTCCTAAACCTGGACTTGATGACGGAAAGCTTGAGTTTTTTACTCGTGGTGATTGAAGAAGAAGAACAAAGAGAGAAAGAGATTTACTTGGATAATAATCGGGTGAAGAATTCGAGATTCAAAAAATCAACAGCTGTAAACCACCTCTTACAACCGTTAATTTTGGGGACAATTGTTAGGGCCCGGATTTTCGGTATCCTCAGCCAGCAGTATGTTAAGAATAACTTCAAGATATGGCATCCTCTGAGGTAACAGGTCAAAGGACGTTGCCATGATCTCCCGGACACTCGGACTTGCAGTTATTAGCGCATGGCAAAAAAGGAAACACAGAAATAAAACAGCTACCTTAAATAAAACGTGGCCGAAAAGGAAATGCGCTTAATGGGGGATTAACGACTAATTTGACTCATTCCATAGTTTCCTAAAATATAGAGAAGTTTGTTAGGCTCTTTTTTTGTTATAAATAGAGCGATAAGCTTCGATCAAAACACACACTAGACACACGAGACTTACTAGTACTCGCATTCTCTGTAATCACGATCGAGTTCTAGGTCCACCGTTGTAACCACTTTTTGTTATTAATAAACTGGTGGTGATAGTTTTCACCACCCGGGGTTTTTTGCTTGTTATCTTAAGGATAACAGGTTTTTTCCTCACAACAAATCTCTGTGTTCAAGCACTTTTACGTTCATTTCATACAAGTACCAAGTCCCGATTACTAATTTGGTTACGAAATCATTGTTGTTGATTTTTGACCAAAACACATTTATATTTTTTTTCATTTATTTTTAAATATTTAAACCCTAAAATAAAACTAGTAGCCAATATTTATTTCTCGTGGTAATCTCATTTCTCTACTGAATTTAAACATACATACATATATATATATATATATATATATATATATATATATATATATAGGGAGGGATATTTTGAAAACCATGTTGAGTTTTAAGAACTTAAAAACTCAATTCTTAGCCACACATTTTATTAAATGGATTGGATTGTGTGGTTAAGATTAAATCTGACTAAAAAGTCAAAGTAGGAGAGAGAATAAAGTTGTAAGTGATTACACTAGTTTTTACGTCCGTTACACATGGGTAATAAGTCGACTCGGCGCGTAAAAAATTCTGTAATTTTTTTACGTGTATTTAACCTACATATATTACGTATGTGTAAAAAAAATTTCGAAAAAAAAATTGTTACACTGAGTTCTTTCGAATTCTTAAAACTCAAAGGGGTTCTCATTTGAAATCTCCCCTATATATATATATAGGGAGGGTTATACTAAAACGAAATAGTTTTCTAGGAAGACTAGGAATAAATCATAACCATTGGATCATGCTAATCAATAATTGAGATCTAAAATTACCAAAAACCAACATAGTTTCCCAGAATTACTCATTCACCATTATAACCGACATAGTTTGCTATAATTATTCTTTCACCATAGGTTATAATGCCACATGTTAAAAATCTATTGGTTCTTACCATTTCTAGAAAACTCCTTATTCTTATTTGAACCCTTATATATATATATATATATATATATATATATATATATAGGTCAAAAGTGAGGAGACACCATGCGTGACCATGGTCACCAAGCTCACGTCACGCATGACCATCAAAAGAGGGGGGGGGGGGGGGTTCAAAACATCATCACGCGTGACTCTCTGCCACATCAGATGCCATGTGGGACGACCAACCATCCACCTCATCTCACGCATGAGAAAAAAGGTGGTATACCCCCAGCCTTATCCTATCATATAACTTGTAAGACCATATGTACTGGATAATACTTCTATGAGGGCGTTGTGTGTCATGTGACGTCACGTCACCATAAGGGGGTGATACAAAAAAGGGGTATAGTGGATAACCTCCCTTCCAATCACTACCACATTATTAATTTTATTTCATTTTTTTTAAATAAAACAAATCTATATTTCAATAAATAAAATAAACGTAAAAAATTACATTAAAATTGAAACAATAAATTAAAAAAAAATAGAAAAAGATAATAAAAAAAATACTTAAAATAAATATTAATCGTCTTCGTTTTCATTTTCCTCGTCTTCTTCTTCAGCGCCTTTACCTTCTTGGCTTATTCCTCATCAAACTCGTCTTAACTTTCCTCATCTCCTTCTTTGTCATCATCGCATGCTACGTTTTCACCTTTGATTGGAAGGATCCGATCCAACCAAACATGTTGGACAAAATCCACCATAAGCAAATTATGTATCTCACCAGAACGCAACTCACACACATTTTGCAGTCTCTGCTCCATAGTCGCTTGAGGTAATTGTGCAACATCCCTCGCTACATAAGTTGACATATTATGCAATATGATTCACGTATACATAGAATCTCTTTTTTTTCCAATGTCTATAAACGACAGGGATTTCTCACAAAATGCCAACGTTGTTGAAGAACCCCCAAACACCTCTCAATGTCCTTTCGCGAAGTCTCTTGTACTTTCTTAAAGTATTCTAAAAAAATGCCAATGCTCTTAAACGTTTTTTATTATGTCGTTGTTGGATCCGGGGCTGTCAAAGTTGGCCGACCAAACCCAAAGGTTGTATGAAGAAATCGCTTGGAGAGTAACTGTTGGTGATTTTTGGTCACTATGTGTGTATTGACCTTGCCATGCGGTTGGACAATTATACCACTTTCAATGCATATAATCTGTGCTCTCGATCATGCCGGGTAAACTACGTTCCCATTCATACACCGATTAAATATGTTTTAGGTCATTCCAAGTGGGTCTTCTCAGGTAACGGGCGCTGTATAGATTTATTATTTCTATATAAAATAAAATTAAAAAAATCAAATAAACGCAATTAAATTTATTTTTTGAGAATATAATATATACCATGGCAAAAATACTCCAATGCGTCTCGTGTAGTTTTTTTCCGTCATTTTTAAGTACTTGTTGTTGATGCTAGTCGTATTTCCGTAGGTGAGCACGCGTAGCGCCGAAGTAACCTTTTGGATAGGGGTGAATCCTAACACCCATCGGCATCCCGTTTTTGTTTAATGTAATTAAACTCGAGGTCCAAAACTTCTAAAATGCACAAAAATAAATGTTTAGACATTCGAAAGTGATGTATCAAAATATTCAGCCTTTTGTATCTCGGTGAGTCATTGAAGTAATCTTGCATTAAATGATCGTTCCCACTCTCATAGTCTCGTTCAATATAATATCTTCTCAAGACCGGGCTAGAAAAAGAATGAAAATATTGCATATACTTTGCCGCCAGCGTAATTGCACCGGTAACCACCTCCTCCTCGAACGCGTGCTCGTTATTCGCCAATGATCAGTTGATTATCTCAGAGGAAGATGGAGAATCCATTTTTAGAGAGAATTTTATAAAGTGTAGAGAGAATTTCTTAAATTGGGTAAGAATTGTTGTAGACTTCTAGGTTATGGTTTATATATTAAAAAAGTTGATTTTTTAGTAATTTAGCTGTTGTCAAACGTTCTTTGTCCAAGCTACCGAATCACCATTAAGTTTACCACCATTGTGGGGGAATCCCCCACCTCCAAAACCTCTAAGGCGCCCCTGGGGGGGGGGGGGTGGACGTGTGGTCTAACAAGCTACATAAAAAAAAATATTAATAAAATTGTTGGATTTTAATAACCTCAAATATTAGATATTGGCCGTTACACATGCATGTTATTGGATTTTAATAACCCCAACTGCCATATATTGGTTGCTGCCCTCCGACTAACGAGTTAACTACCACTACCCAATACTTTAAACATGTTTTCCTGTGTCACTCCCCAAACTAACCTAGTTAGTTTTGGAGTAAAAATTGTCATTCTTCGAAGTTGAGGGGGTAAAATGGAAATTTTATTTAACATATATCCCAATATTTCCAGTCATCATATCGGGCTACTTCACCATTTTTGGTTATCAGCACGTCCACATCCACTTCAGATCATCATCTTCGACCTCCAGATGCCTCGAACCAAGCCATATCCACTCCTTACCCATCTCCACCCTCAACCGTCATCTCCATTGTCACACCCCAACCTATGATAAATTGCCGGGGTGTGAACCATTGGTTCACAGCTCACAAGACACTATCATGCAATTTACTATGAAAATATCTAATTTATTAAATTAAAATTTCAAATCAAGTACACAAAGTTTCGTACCAAGACAAAGTCATCCGAAAACAAACATCTCAAAATAAATAATTTAAAATACTTTGTCTTCTTATTTAATAGCCTAAAGTCCGATAACTAAATGTCTTCATCAACTTTCAGTCATCCAATGTATGCACCTGTAATATGCGTAAAGATATATAGTTTGTCAACAATATGTTGAGTGAGATAACCACAAGTTGATATATACTAATAATAAAACAACCAAACCATACGCGCTAATGTGATTAATATAATTTGTATTACAAGTAGGTGTCGTTTGGCCATGATTAATCTAACACAATCGATGACTACTAAGACGGCGTATGATCATACTTAATGAGATAAACTATGATAAACCTCTCCTAATCGATAAATAAACAAATAATGCACATTGCACATAACAACCAACTTGCATACAACACAATAAACCATACATGATTTGTGATTTAAATTGAGATTTGATGTAAATAAGTGAGTTTTGGTAGCATACTGCCCCAAAAGTGAAAGATGGAAAACGGGGTAGTGATTAACTCACTTTGGAAATTAAAGCGATTGAGAGATAATAAAATAATAATAAAAGAGCTGCTGATCCAAACTCAACCAAAAAATCCTAAAAAATTACATTAATCAATATTATTAAAATTGAATATTTAGCTGTTGGAATCGTGTCAAACGGCCTTACCTTTCAAAAGATATGCTTAAAGCAAGTTAAACGAGTGTTTTAACGAATTGAGTCGGTTCAGAACCGAAAAGTTAGGTCCAACACCCTTAGACATGAAATTTAATAACAAAAACAAAACTCTTCAGGTGCAAAGCTAATTTTGATCGGAAGAGGGTTTAATTGAGAAAATACTGGTTTTAGTCGTTAAGAACCCTAAACGGGTCGGTTTACAATTGACCCCTAAAACCATTTTGATTCATCAAATTGATAGGGGGCTTTAATTTAGTATGATGAAACAAAGGTTTTTCGTTCAAAACAACTTACCCGGATTCACAGTAGATAGAGCTAGAACACGAGTGAACGATTAAAGCTTGGACTTTGAAAAGTCAACTGTCTTGAAAAGCTTGAAGAACTTGGAGAAATCAATGGTGGAGACAAAGATGATGAAAATTTGGGATGGTGGCTGAGTTTTGCAGTAGGAATTAGGGTTTAGAATATAGTTGGTTTATTAAAGGCTTAAATTCGTTTATTAGGCAATTAACTCGTTTAGGCAATAGAATATTCGTTTAATAGTGAAATTAACTCATTTAAAACATAAAATTTGTTTTTACAAAAGAGGGAATGAATTTTGACATGAAACGGGGTCAAGGGGTTTTCTTGTAGCTCAATACACGCGATTTAGGCCGAAAATAACCTGATTTTGCATTTAAAACGTATCAAAAAGAACCAATTTGTTGAGGGGACCTCTAGGCGTCGCGCAGCCACCATAGCGGGTTCTCCCCTCATGGAGCGGCATGGATTCCCATCAACATGTTTCAAAAATTGATAAGTTTGGTCCCTGAAGTTTATAAAATACCATTTTTTGCCATTTTAAGCGATTTTTAAAGGTTCTTAAGTATTGTTTGACGAGTTTGAAAGTAAAAAGGGTATAAACTAAGTTTAATAAAGTTAAATACTAATAAATACAAGATTTTAATTATCCAAAAAGTCCGAATTACATTCTCGAGTTGGATTATATATAAACGAATAAAGATTCGAAAAACCTGATATGTTACATCCACTCCATCTTACCATTTTCGATCTCCAGATGCCCCAAACCAAGCCGCCACCACAATTCATGTTTACTCGATGAGCTTAATACACCTCCGGCAGCTCGCCGAAAAATCTGTAACTCACCGGAAATCCGTGGGTCATTGGAGGTGGCTTCTGATGTCACTAATCGTTAGAGATGATGAACGATGGTAGTGGTGATACGTTTCTAGCGACTAATAAGGCATCCGGATAACGTTTTCTGCTCATAAGCTCATGACACTAATTAAAACGACACTGATTATTTATTTAATTTATTATAACATCCAACATAATACATAAATTCAAAACATTGTAAAAAAAATATTATATTTTATTGAAAATCCTAAGCGACTAGATGTTTTTAAAACTTGGCAATCTTCACACATTGATACCTATAGCATGTGTAAAAATAAAAGGTCAACTAAAAAATGGGTGAGAATTACACTAGTTTTATATATAATATATGAGGAAAAATTATACAACTCACATGCATCGTAGGCGAATCACAAGTATAAATTGATATGAAAATGTAAATGAGAATGCGTTCTATTTGGAGAAACAAAATTACCAGGATAACGTGTGATCATACTAAATGAGGCTACTAAAGCAACTGAGGATACTAAGGTCAATTAGCAATTAAGGCCAAGGTCATGGTAGCAAGGGCTTACTCATCCTCTTCCATTTCTCAAAGTCTTCATCAGTGTACATTTCTCTAGGTTTGGGAGCCACATTTTAAGCTTCATCATCCATCTCATAAGTAATGGGTCGTGAACCCCTAAGGATGCTTATTCAAATCTTAGTATCTTTCATCTTGACATACTTCTCGAACCTGTACTTCCATTTGGGAAAACTAACAGAAGTGAGCAGACGAGGAATGAGAGTAGAAGTACCCATGATTGAGTCCATTTCTTGGTGAATACTCAAGGTTCAATTATTTGTTTTATTTGGATCCACTTGAGCAATAGTCTATGTACAACATTCCGAGAACACTAGTAGTCCAAGAATTGGCTTACAACCCCCAAGAATGCTCGTAAATATATATATATATATATATATATATATATATATATATATATATGGGTGGATTATAGTAAAAATAGATAGTTTTCTAGAAAGAGTAAGAATAAATCTAGGCCCTTGGATCTAGGATCTAGTGGTTGAGATTAGTAGTTTTCAAATTATCAAATAGTTTCCTACGATCTAGGATTTAAGTTACATAATTCCCTAAATAGGCTAACATAGTTTCGTAACTCTAAATTTTATGTCATTCTTACTCTTCCTACAAAACTATGTATTTTTATTTAACCCCTTTCTATATATATATATATATATATATATAAACAAGAACAAAAAATTTAAACCGGGTCGGCTTTTCGGGTTTGAAAAGTAACGAATGTTACATTTTATTGAGAAAGATCACGACATGGGATCATATTGACAAGTAA
>NW_027503093.1:0-35995 GCF_021521415.1 Bidens hawaiensis | reverse complement strand
AAAGACAGACCAGAATCCGTCATCCCGCATCAGCTTTGACACTCGATCTTATAAATTCATAAAAACCATTCAAATCTTGTCCAAAATTTAAATATTATACCTTTCTGGAAACTAGACTCAAAGTAGAACATCATGGAAACAAGAATCGATAAAAAAAAAATGGATTATCATCGTGTTACCAACCCTACAATAAACGAATACGAATCTGTCAGCAAACTGTTATCATCAAAACTCAACCCTAACGACCAATAAGCGCGTTAATATGATCAATTAAGGTGTATAGGACTTGGGGGAACATAAAACTAACCTTCAATTTGAGTTTTAGACCTTCAGAGCGGCTGGAAAAAGAAAAAACGAAGGTGGGAGGGGCTGCACATCAGCCGATCGGACCATCAAGGGAGGGTTAGGGTTTTCTTTTTTCTTTTTTTTTTTTTTTGATTATAATAAAGAATGTTACACTCTAGCCCCTTAAGTTGGAAGGTGTAGCAACTTGAATGAAAAGTCAATTAATTCAACTTACGGGTATGACAAGGAGGTCCCCGAAGTAAGCCGGTTCAAACCCGATAAATATACAAGTTCTACAACGTGCATGCCGATAAACGAAAATGTCGGGTGCTACATACTAATATAATACTTTAAGTCGTAAGAGGGGATGTTTTGGGAAAAAGGATGGACAAACGGACTTTTAAAATGTATTACAAGGCTCTAAATTAGAAAGATGAAACCCCGGCTTTTTGACAAACATTTATAAACGATCGAGCCGATTAAAGAAATTTACGGGCGTTATAACGTGGTAAGGTATTGCGTAGCGGAAACGAGTTAGGTTTTTCAGAGTCTTGCGGGTGTGCTCGAGTTTCTACAATAGTAGCAGTCTTGAAGTGCGAGCATAAGGTAAGGCAAAAGTTTGAAATGAATGGTTGGGTAACAGGTCGTGGATAAAATTGTGTAGTCTTGAGTATGTATAGTTATGTGGAAAGAGTTGATAAGGTGGCCGAAATTATCGCAGCTTGGAGTATTTCGACATTGCGGTAGCGGAGTGGTGGAATTACACAAAGGGGGTTCCCGTGTGAGTATTTTTGTTGGGTTAGGTTTAAGTATCCGAGAGTTGCGTTGGGTTTGGATTGACTCTAGTCATAGCTTTTGGGTTTGAACGTATTTTTGTTTTTAGTGATGAATCTTGGGTTATCGCGGTCGGAATCATGACGGTCAATTGCTTGATGCTCTGGGTTGTCATTTTGTGGGTTGAATTTCGAGTGCGATGCCTTGGAAAACGAGAAGACATGCTGCGGAGCGTGAAGGATGGGACATAAAGATGAAATTAGTATAATAACCAAAAGGAACATTATAAGAAAGATTTCTACAATCAGAATCCATCTATATAATTCATAAAATAAGTAAAGAAATAAAATCGTATGAAACAAAATTTGAAATTGAAATGCTCATGAGTTAGCATGAGTTTTTCACGTTTCAATAATAATCTTGTAAGTCTTGGAAAATATATCAAAATATGAATTTAATGCAAACTTAATATAAATAGTGAAATTGAATTGAAAATTGAGTGTTTACGTACCACCATAAATTTTTGAATTTTCAATTAAAATCATAATAATAAATGAATTATATAAAGAAAAGGAATTGAAAATCAATTATTCATGCATGACCATGACTTTTGATATTTTCAATTCAAAACATAAGAAAAACGAAATAATGAAATATACTAATAAGAAAATGAATTGAATTCAACAATTCACATAACCCAATGACTTTTCAAAATCATAATATGAACAATTAAGTCTTCGGAATCACACGTTGTATGAATTATCATAACTTGTATGTTCCAATAAAAATAAAAATGTGAAATCAAATCGAACCGAAAGTTGGGTATTTGTGTATCACCACGATTTGACAGACATTCAGTTAAAAAACACAATCAAAATGTGTAATTAAATAGAACCAAAAGCTGGTTATTCGTGTATCACCACGACTTGCCAGACTTTTAGTTAAAACACATTGTAAATATTGAGCGTCAGAGTCACACGTTGCATGAACCACCATGACTTGTGTGACATCCTTAGGAGTGTAACCATATTCTTTTCACAAAGAGTTTACAAGAATAAACACAAGATCGGTTTGTAAAGACCCACTGAAAATATACGGCGGAATCAGATATAATCAGGATATTGGTTATATAGTAACAAAGAAGGTTGTATTTCACACACAAATACACTTCGAAGATTTCAAGTATATTCAAATAATCAATCAAGAACAATGGAAGTGTTTTAAGGTTTTTGCATAGATCGTTCAGGGTTTTGTCAATGAATGACGGTGGACATACTAGGTTTGCATGGGACGAGATCTTAGTCTCTCATTAATCGTTTATGCACCCATACCCATGATGTAAACCTAGTAATCTTTATATAGTAGACGTTCCTTCTAGAAACCTTAATGATTACAAAATACAATTAAAAAAGCATAAGTGTAAACTAGGTCTTCGAGTATGATATATCCTTGTCGAGCAGACCATGTAACAGTGAGTATGCTCGAAGCATTTCTTCGAGTAACGCTTACTTAGAATATTTACTTCAGTAGACTTCAATCTTCATAACTTATCCCAACTTTGCTCGGACAAATCCCACGAGCAAACATATTCTTCTAGATCTCTTCAATCTTCACTAAGGTTTATTGAGAACAATTCCAGTATGCTTGGTATTGAAGCTTGCTCGAGATTGAACCATGCTTGTAGCTTTACTTACAACATTTTGAGATCATCCTTTATTGTATCCATGCTCGACCCACCAAAAAAATACTTGTAATCTTTGGTTTAAGCTTGGATAGATCAAGTGTTTGCTCGAATAGCAAACTATGCTTGATGAAGAACATCCTTGCTTGAAAAAGTGTAGTTTTCTCGAAGCTTTGAAAACTTAGAAGAATTTCCAGAAGATAACCTTACACGAGTAAGATATCATGCTCGAGTAACAGTTGTGCTTGAAGGTCTAAGCTTGCTCGAGTTCTATACTTAGCTATTTTTAGACAAGGGTAAGAAGAATCCAATCTTCCCCTAGTCAATTTTCTGACCTAACTATCCCCCTATATTGGAACAAGCTCAGATGCACCAAAATATACATGTGTTACTTACACTTTGTTTAAATACACATCAAATTTTATACAGAAATCAAATTACATTACATAAACAAATTCTGCCCCAAGGGCATTACACATAAAAATACAGAAAGCATAAATTTATAAAGTAAGATAAAATTACAAGCAACATTTAAGTGATCATTTTAGTAAGATACTTGCACTTTTACCTTTGTTCATACCTTTTTGCCTTGTTTGCCTTCCTGTTTTAAACTGTTGTGGCTCTTTGCTACATATCTAATTCCACATGATCTGGGAATCTAATGGTATCTCCCACTCCTTGATGTATGTCAATTCTCTTATACGCATGAACTCTAGCTCATAATCATTTTCAACAATCCCCAAGACTTTGCCTTCATAATTCCTCAAAGTGAAAGTTCCATTTCTTTCGTTGTATCCAATGTTGGCTATCTTACCATTTCTTTGCACTGTAGAGTTGCGCACTATCATTTCTTTTCTCATGCTTATGCTTTCTCTTAAATTTCTTCTTGGATGGCTGGAAGCTGGTACTTCTCTTCTAGTACTCGAACTTGTTTGCAGACTCCTTCTAGCATTTCTTTGTCTTTCAGGTTGCATGAATGGTAACTTAGACAAATTAACTTCCCTCAATCTCTTGTTCCATCTCACTTTCTTAGCTTAAGAATGCTACCATTCTCGTTTCTTGTCAAGTAACGGGAAACTAGCTCTATGTTGATCATGCAAGTATTTTGAAATCTCATTTCTCTGCTTCCCGGCAAAACAAACTTTGTGTTGATAGTCATAAAGTTTGAGTGTTGCCATTTCATCTAGTTGCTCCCTTGAGAAATCCCTGAAGTCATCCTTGAATATAATTACCTTTTGTTCTCCATCTTGTAGAATGACTTGCAGTGTTTTGGACCTTGCATCCAAGTACAAATTTATAGGCAGATTCACATTAGTTCTTGGACGTTCTTGCCTATGTAGTTCAGATCTTGTCAAAGGAACTTGTACTCTGATGTTGTGGATCGATCGAATGATGGTTTTCTTGAAAATGAGGCTTCTTGTGAATGTTTCTTTTGGGACTCATTATACATCTTCTTTATTTCTTCCCTTGAATTCATTACCAGCTTCAAGTAGTTCTCACCTCTTTTACACAAAATACTGATCACGTTAGCCGTTTCATTGACAAGTGTTGCCTCAAAATCTGCTAGCTCTGGCTTAACAGTCACAGGCTCTGGCACAATCTTCTTCAGTTAGTCCATCTCTTCCATTCTTTTAAATTCTTCATTATACAACCTTAATTCTTTTTCATAGATCTCTTTCATTTCTTGTTTTGACAGTCTTCCAAATGCTTCATCACTTATTCCTTTTGCATTCATTAGTCTCTTCAGAATCTCAACTTTGTCTTTATCCATAAACAGATCATCTTCCTCTCTTTGAATTTGTTCACTGGATGACATGTTTGTGGTTGCGGAGGAAGTGATTGTTTTTTCCTTTTTCAGCCTCCAATCTCACTTTCTCATCTTTCTCCTTCGCTCCCTGATCTATTGAGCAATGACCTTCTCTTCATCAATAATTCTTTTCTTCACAAGGTTAACCTTTGCTTCAACCTCTTTCTTAGATAATTTTTTCACAAATTCAAATCTATAACCATTCTCCACAAGAAACTTAATTTTTTCTCCATATTTCCTCAACTCTGTGTCCTTTCCTTGTTTCATTGATTTCTTCTTCTTCTTCTTCTTCTTCTTGAATAGATTATCAAAAATTCTCAAATGTGATATTGTTTAAGTATGGTACAACATAATCATTCACTATCAAATAGTTTCTCTTCCGTGTTCTGTTTTTCCACCCATCTGCCAAATTAGTAATTTCACTTGCTGACACAATCTGGATATGTTATGGATCATACCGCAGACTCTTCAAAAATTCAATTTTGTTTTTCCAATTCCTTTTTCGTTTCTTCTCTTGCTTCTCTGCTTTTCTTATTTACCAAGTACTCAATATCAGCATCACTTAAATCCTTTATTGCTTCAACTCTTTCAAGCCACGTAACTTAATATTCGGGCTAATTCGTTTTACAGGTGGCTTCTAACAATATTTCCGGTAGAAACTAATTTTCTAGCAGCTTCCAGAACAGAATTTTCGGCCGTCACTCACAAAAAACTTTTCCGGTTTGATTTTCCGGTGGTCATATTAAAAACAACAATTCAGGTCATCATAACAAACTTTTTTGACAAATGCAAACCTCATAATTCGTGTTTCGATTAATTCGTACTCTCCGGATTCCATGTGCCGTATAGTCGAAGTGATTAGAGTTTGATTCGTGTGTTTGAGTCACATTTCAGTTCAGATTTGAATTCATTTTGATTTGGTGTCCAATTCATGCTCCCTTTAAATATTTGGTGTTATTTTCGTATCGGTTCAAGCTCGCGTTCAAATTCAGAATTGTTTCGTGTTTGATTCAAATTCGCGTTTGGTTTTTGAGTTCATTTTGACTTGTTTCAGATCTATCATTTTTGCTCATACGTTTTGAGAATTGATTTTGCTTATACAATTAAGAGGCTGTTTTGGAAGTTTTAAGATCAGGGGCAATTTAGTCATTTTCAGAAATTAAAGTTTAAACAAGTGTTGGGTGCTGTTCGGTTTAAAATTTGAAAATTGACAACGAGTGATGAACTTAGAAAATCGTTTAAATGTTGGTTGTTTTGAGTTTATTTGCCAAAACGGGTCAAAACCGCGTTGCTAAGTGCTGAAGCGAACTAAAAATGAGTCAAAACGAGCTGAACTACTGATAAACGAATTGTTTTATTTCTGAAATGCGTTATTTCCTGCTGATTTTGCTGCAAAACGGGCCAAAAACGCACTGAAATTGCTGATCCGTTGCTGAAAACGCGCGGATTTGTTGTTAAACTAGCTGAAACGTGCTGATTTTGTTGCTGGTTTGCTGAAAAATGATCAAAAGGAGCTGATATTTGCTGAAACGCACTGTTTTCGCGCTGAAATTGCTGAAACGAACAGTTTAAGTCTGAAAACGAGCTGAAACAAACCAAAACTTGCTGAATTTGCTGTTAAAAGTGCTGAAAAAGTGTCGAAACGTTCTGTTAGCAAGCTGAATTTTGCTGTTAACTAGTTTAAAGTGTTGATTTTCAAGTTTGCATTTGGTTATTGTCTCTTATTTGTTAAACGAGCCAAACCACAAGAAATCAAAATATTAAAAGAGTGGAAGTTTGAGTCAGGTTCAGATTTTTGGGTTGACAAAGAGTGGCGAAGTTGACGGAGTTTGTATAAA
The DNA here is from genome assembly GCF_021521415.1 of Bidens hawaiensis. Taxonomy (NCBI): domain Eukaryota; kingdom Viridiplantae; phylum Streptophyta; class Magnoliopsida; order Asterales; family Asteraceae; genus Bidens; species Bidens hawaiensis. The sequence continues at coordinate 29,610 of NW_027503093.1, read as the reverse complement.
GTTTGGCCATTGACTTTGTTTGTCAAACGGGCCAAAACGAGCTGATATTTGCTGAAACTCACTGTTTTTGCGCTGAAATTGCTGAAACGAACAGTTTAAGTCTGAAAACGAGCTGAAACGAACCAAAACTTGCTGAATTTGCTGTTAAAAGTGCTGAAAAAGTGTCGAAACGTTCTGTTAGCAAGCTGAATTTTGCTGTTAACAAGTTTAAAGTGTTGATTTTCAAGTGTGCATTTGGTTATTGTCTCTTATTTTTGTTAAACGAGCCAAACCACAAGAAATTAAAATATTAAAAGAGTGGAAGTTTGAGTCAGGTTCAGATTTTTGGGTTGACAAAGAGTGGCAAAGTTGACGGAGTTTGTATAAAGTTTGGTCATTGACTTTGTTTGTCAAACGGGCCAAAACGAAAAGAATTTTTATCGAGCGTTTTTTCAGAGAAAATACCTGACAAAAGTGTGACTTGTTCAAAGGAATTATTTGGAGAAAATTTTGTTTCCGGGTCATCTCATACGTAAGTTTGTTTGAATAATAGCTGCTGATGGCGTTTTTGTAATTAACTGCAGTGGCAGTTTTGTAATTTCTCAGCAGTGGCAGTTTGGTAAATATTGCGAAAATACAAGCTGAAAGTTTCAACGGCTTAAAGTTTGATTCGATCAAAGACGTCATTTGAAGTTGTGATCAAGAAAATTTTTCGATTTTCGTTTCCTGCTCAGCTCGCGTATTCGTTAAATTTCAGAGATGACGAGTTGTTATTATTCAATTGTTATAGAATTGGTAGTGCAGGTCAGTTATCTTCTAATGGAATCGAAGTTCCGAAACATACAAACATTGCTGATTTCATGGATTAGAAAGTTCATTTTGAAGAATATATCGGTTTGGTTGACAAAGATTTGTTGATACCGATAAAAGAAATGGCTTATTATATTCCGAAGTTGGAAAAACTACTCCCTCGAAGTTTGCCAAAGCTAGTTTTATAACTTTATTCTTGTGAACAAGTTGATTATGAGGGTGCATAGAAAGCATTTGCTATACTTAAATCGGCAATATTATTTAAAGTATTATGTGCACTCAATGAATCCAAAGGAGAATTCAAAAGATGCGATAATTCATATGAGATATGGATTTCTCTTGATCGACAATATAATCTCGTTTATAAACATCTTAAACCCGCGTTTGATACATTCAAGCACTTTCCTGATAAAGTCTAATGGTGATGATTGAGAGATTTTTGGATCCGTTGAAGGCATTGAATGGAAACACAGCGCGCGTATCAGATGAAAAGATTAAAGAGAGATTGTTTGACATTCTTTATGTTCAAGATGTAGGAGTTTTTCTTGGAAAGATTGTTTCAACATTATCATCTTAATCTTCTCACAGATCAGCGGTGACTTATGAGTTTTCATCAGTGGAATCTTTTGAATTTGAAGTTGACGAATGGTGGTTAATGGATTTAAAGAAAGCTCATGTTGATGATGGTTGGTTTATGCTTACTGATGATATATCCAAGACCACTTCATCAATGAATGTGAATGATGATCCAAATGCGATGGAAATTATCATACCTACCCAGGTGATTCTTCCTGATAATCTTTATGAATCATATGATTCCAAGGCAACGTCACCTGAGGTATCTTGTAAACCATATGAATAATTTGTTTGTGAAATTTGTGCTAAGAATATAAATTCATCTGTGTTAATGAAACTCAGAAAATTGATTGTTCTCAGTGTGGTGAATACAAGTCTAAACTTGAATCAATTCGTCACCACAATGGGCAATTAGTATTTGATTTAACATGTGTTCGTGACAACTACCGAAAAGCACTTGAAAATGTTCAAAAATCTATAGACAATATCGAGGTGCTGTCGAATAGCAATCATGACTTGAAAGCAGAGGTTTTATGCAAATTAATAATCATTGACAAACAGTTTCAAAAAATTTTGGAATTGAGAACCAAAATAACTAATCTTGAAATTGAGGTTCTGGAGTTAAAGAATAAGTTGGATAAATTTAGAAATTCATCTTTTCTACTCAATGAAATTATTAAAGTTAACAGCAATCACCAAAAGGGTGGTAAAACTGGTTTAGGGTTTGTTGAAATCACTTCTCCTTTTCAAAATGATTACACCATACGACTAGACATGGTAGATTTAAAAGAAGTAGACATTAACTATCCACTGATAGTAGATCCTCCTATGACTGTTAGTAAGGTTAACATGATCAATGAAGAGAAAATTCAACCAGTTGATCTAAAGACGACTGTTAAGAAAGAAACAAATTGTTTAACTCCAAAATCTTATATTCAAAGCAATCTGGTTTTCTGTCAGACTAATAGTGATGTTCTTATTGAGGATGTGGATGAACCAGTGGTGATTCACAAAAATGAAAATAAACCTGCTGAAATCATATTCTTTGTGAACCACAAACTGTTGAGAAATCAAAAACTGGTAAACCAAAAACAATTGTTACACCAAGGACATGTGAGAAGAAGGTTGTTTCTGAAAAGATATCAAAATCATTTTCAAAACCAAGTGTTAAGGGTAAAAACTGAAAGGTTTATAAATTAAAAGGTGTTGACAAGATGTTTGCTGATGATCTCTTTCCGATAGCTCTTGTTAAACATGAGTGTGTTGAAAAGGTGTATGATTGTGATCAATCGATTTTTCGTAAGTGATGCATCAGTGATGCCTATTGGGAAAATGAAAACGAGAAAATCAAAACCCCAAAAGGAATCTAAACCAGTGTTGTTTCAACAGAACAAATTTGTTAAATCTACTGGTTCGGTGTTTAAATCTTGAATTTTTCCAAAAAAAAAAGTGAGAAAATTCAACCCTCTGCGTCTAAGCTTGTAACATAATCATCTTCGGCATGGGTTGAATTGAGAAAATGTTTTTATTGCAATGTTAAAGGACATTTGATTGTTGATTGTCCTTACAGGAGAAGACTCAAATTGCCTGATGCTTTTAACAAGGTTTCTTTAACTTTTAGGCAATTTGAGACACTTGAACAAAAAGTTAAACAACATAGAGTTTATCTTAATTCATTGTTAAAGTCTCCTGAAAAATTTCATAGTTCTGATAATGTTAAATTTTTAAGACAATAAGCTGATAAACCGTTACCAACTTGGAAACCAGAGGTTCCAACTGCATGTGCTGATCATGTTGAGGATACTGGTTGACCTAAGACTATGGTCTAGGTTCTAGTTTCTCCTTAATTATCTAGTTTTTGTGTATGGGATATCCAAGAAGATCTATCAACGTCATATGGGTTGTTGCTAAATCAAATTTGTTGATAGTGGATTAGCTTGGCATATTGGTTTAGTTGGATTTGATTTTTACTTTCAAAGTTATAAAATTCATAAAATTTAAAATCGGTAAACTTGTTCACCATTCATATTTTAAAAAAATGCAAGATTTATTTTTGGTGAACAAGATCTTCAAAAGATTTATCCATGTTGGAAGATCGTTTTTCGTTTTTCATTATTTTCCTACAAATATTTGCTATTGTTTATATTTTTTTTTGTAAGGGGGGGATTAAAAAAAGAAAAACAAAAATATTGTGTTTTTTTGTATGAAAAATATAAAAATACAAAAATATGTTGTCAATTTTGAAATATATAAAACTTGAAAAATGTGGTCCGATATATATGGGAAATGATAGTACATCTTAGCGGACATAACATATGGATAAACTAGACTAAAAAGTGTCGTAAGATCAATTACATGATGTGTATGATAGACTTAACAGATCATATAAGTGCTGAAAAGATATAAACATAAATGCTTGCCATATCTAGTGGTGTTACATCTTGATACATAGTTAATATCTAAGTACCAAAAATTTAAAGATTACTGTGTCTACATGCGTTAATTTTGCAAAGAAATTCAGCTTATTTTCTTATTTTATTTTGCAAAGAAATTCAACTTTATTTTTTTCTTTATTTTTTTTAAATCTTGGATCCTCTCCTGCGTGATAGTCATATCCGACCTAAGGATTAAGATTTGGATATTCTGCTTCATTTTTCTTGGTGTTTCGTATAAAGACTTGGACTTTCTCCGCATGCTAATATGGTATTATCTGACTTGATTGTTAAGGCCTTATACAACTTCAACTTATTTTTATCTTTTTATTTTGTTAAAATGGAATCTTATCTGCGTGTAGTAATACCGATCTTAAGGGAAAATTTTAACTTTCTTCTTTATTTTCTATTTTTTAGTTTTGCATGACTCATAGCTAATCAATTTTTTTTAAAAAGAAAAAAGTACATGTGAAACATTCACTGTATGAAAGATATAAAAATTGTGTATGATAGGTGGGATCCACATAATATTTGTGTTTAATTGAACCTGAATACATATCGTAAAGTTACTAAAGGATCTGTATAAAGTTTAAAGTGGACAATTATATCTGCAATCACCGTTGGGTTATGTGCATATTAATGTTGAAATTGAAGTGTAGTTTTGGACGTTACTAGTCAATAGATCCCATATCGCGATCTTTCTCACAAAAATATGTACTCCTTATGTTTATTGCTTTAATTTCTTTCTGTTATTTTGAAAAAGGTACAAAAATATTTTAGGTGTGTTTTGATATAAACTTTGAAAAATCAAAAATATTTTGGGTGTGTTTTAGTATAAAGTTTATTAAAACCAAAAAGATTTTTCTTTCCAATTTAAATTTTTGATCTCCTGACAAGCGATACACATTTTCAAATTATTTTGCCGAGTTACAAAAAATGTTTTCACAATTATTTTGTGCTCAAATGCTAAATCAAGATAAGCTTTACGGTTTATTGATGGAATGTGTTGATTAACTGCGGTTATGATAAGAGTGATGATTATTCAATCCTTGAATCTTCTCAAGATAGTGAATTTAAGGTATGGCAGAGTATTCAAGTTAAGGGGGAGTGAAGATGCTGATTGTGTGTACAAGCTTGCTACTGATAAAGATTGGATAAGTATAGCTAATACCAAAGGGGAGTTTGTTAGTGCATTTTCTACATGGCATTAACTGTATAAAGCACACGTGAAGACCAAATGAAAGCGAAAAAGACTAAAAGCAAACGAACTCCAGCAATTATCAAGGGGGAGTTTGTTAGTACATGAAATGTGACAAGTGCTGGGAGTTGAACCGACGAGTTGCTTTGTCTTTGTAATGCATCTAACGAATGAGGAGCATGTCATACTTAACGAATGGGAAGGAGATAATGTGATGAATGAGGCTGATTAATAATGAAAAATGAGTTGTGGAATACTACAAATGAGAAGCATGTAATTTTAACGAATGGGAGATAGGCTAGGCATAACGAATGGAAGAATGAGCATGCGTACAAATGAGTGATGATTGAGATAACGAATGAGGCCTGATCAAGTGAACGAATGAACTGTTAAGTAACGAATGTATGCATAGTATAAATAGTGATTTGTTAATTAAAAGTTACAACCGTTCACTTTACGAGACACCAATTTTTACCGTTACTTTGTCGAAATTTCTAATGAACTTCAATGCGCTATTATTTACATCTTGTGTACATGCTCGGTCGTTTTCGTTCATCGATTAGTACCGAAACGCACCGAAACATACACCGTGCGTTTTCGGTTTCGTAGGTCAGTATCGAGTTCATCGATCCTCATCGGGAAAAACAAATTCATGATTGCTATCGGATAAAACAACAATTTTTTGTTTATAATCTTTGTCGCTTTCAAGCATTATTCGATAGTTATCTCGAACTATAGCAAGATCAATGATTAATTTCTCATTGTATTAACTATCTTTTCGAGCTTAGAATTTGATTCAACACAATGAGAACACACAAATTTCTGAGAATCATCGGTATCTGATGAACTTGAACTCTCGGAATCAAAAGAAACACTAGAAGCAGAGTTAAAATAACCTCTTGAATTTTCCATGCAAGCGAATATTTCCTTCTTATCTTCATTTGACATATTTGACTCAGATTCAGATACATCACTTCCCATTACTTGACATATTTGAACAATCACAGCCATGTTTACTTGTTCTGGTCCACTTGAAGTTTCACCCAATAGTCTTCTTGACCATTCAATCCCCTTCTGAACTATCATAGCCCTTGACTCCCCTTGCTTTGTTGGTTCTTAATCTTTTGGTTTCTCCTTTGAGTCATTGGTATTATACATCTTTTTTGAGTTTCTATCTTGAGTCTTGTTACCAGGAGAATACTCTTTTCTAGGCTTGTCACATTCTTTGGCAAAGTGGACAAATTCTTGACAGTTATAGCACTTGACCTTTAATTTATCAAACCCTTTCTTTTTGCTCATGGTTGGATAATCATTCCTAGTCCTTTCTATAAATTTCTATATCTTTCTGACTATCATAGCCATGTTCTACTCTCAGTTAGTTCCAGATCATCAGGGGTAATCTGCCATAATCTTCATCAGTCAAGTCACACGTAGTGACTTTACTTCCCACCAGTTGTTCATATGAAGGCATGAAAGCCCCCATGAAGACAAAATGTTGTTCTTCTTACTTTATATTAACATTTGGTGGTGAGGGAGGATGAATTAAACTATATCTTGCAACAGATGGGTTTGAAAACATTCGATGTTCAATAAAAGCTTCTGGTGGAGGAATCCCCTGACTTGCTTAAGTATAAAAAGCTGTGATAGAAGTAGAAGTAATTTTGTTGGTATGAGGTGCTCCGCCATATACAGTAGGATCTTGATCAGCTTTAGATGAATTTAGGCACTTCAAATCAAACTCTCTCTTCTCCAACTTTTCTATAAAATCCATGCATTTGAGATTTGAAGTTTTGAAATACCCATTTTCTATTAGCACCTGTATATAGGTCGAGTATAAATTTAGAAGTGCATTCTTTAAAGTATCAATCCTATCATCTTCATCCGAATGTAACTCAAATCTATTTAACTCAGCCAACAAGTGACAGTATCTTGTCAAAAACTCTCCAACAGATTCATTAAGCATGACAATGAAGTTACTATACTTAAATTTCAACATTGACTTTTTTCTCCCCGGAGTATTACCAAGACTCTTTGCTTTTAGAGAAGCAAACATTGACTCAGCAAGTTTTATATGGCTAAATTGATAGAAAATATGTTCTGGTAAAGCCATTGTCAAAGTGGAATATGTCTTCTCTTTAGTATCATAAGCTTTCTTCTCAACAACCGCCATATCAGAAATAGGCTTATCAGTGTGACCAAAACCAGGTGAATCAACAAGCGGTCTCACATATGTATTGGTTAACATTTTTATACAGTACACGTCAATCACTCCTAAATGAGATATAAGTCTCAATTCCCAACTCACAAAATCATCAAGACTATTAAGCTTTGGGGACTTAGAATAAAAGCCAATCTCTGTATCATAGTTCAGTATCGTCTTAGAACAAGGCACACTAATTTATTATTTTGAGAGTTTTGTGTGCAATTTGTCAAAAAATGAAAGTTAAGATTGAAAAATTAACAAATATGAAAATATGATGACGAATGGGTAGAGAATGAGGATTTAACTAACGAATGAGTCTTAGTTAACGAATGGAAGCTTTTAGCGAATGAGTGAGTTTAAGAGTGTTTAGCGAAAGAGTGATAAAGTGATGACGGATGTTGAATAACGAATGAACAGAACGAACCAGTAATGAATATCGGGAACCAATGAGCAATGTAAAGATAATGAATGAGTGAACAATGTAACAAATAAGTTGTAAGAATGGTTATAACGAACTTTTAACAACCTAGCAAATGAATCCGAAAACTATAGCGAATGAGCTCCTCCAACATCAAGAAATTTGCGAATGTGTTCATGTATTCAAACTCATAAACAAGATTATTGACCAAATCAAATCCACGACAATTCAACACCTAAGCATCACCAATCTACTCGCAAACACTACTCAAACAAATCCTAGCCATTTCCAAACACCAATTCACCTAAAATCAGTCAAATTATATATGATTTTGACTAATTCAAAGTCAAAATCTAAATATTCAAACAACTGTTTTCACCCGCTCAATTCCAAGTTACATCAAATTGAACACAATAGTTCACTCAAGTCAGAGCAAATTCTGATCAATCCGAACAAATTACAATTCAATTTACACTCAATTATCAAGTTAATTGTCCTTAATTGATAAATTTTTAGTTTGTTCTACGTCCGTACAATTCGAGAACCAAGACAATCTCAAACATGATCTATTTAACTATTCAATTCCAACGAATAAATCAATCAGACGTCCTAAAGCTCTGATACCACTTGAGAACCTCGTGAATGATCATCATGATTCAATATGTTTGGATCTAGTCTTGTGATATAATGTAACACCCCAACCCGGAACAGGCTGACGTGTCACTATTACCGATATCAAATCAATGCCACAATCCAAAATACAACAAAAATCAATGCAACCTATGTCATATTATTAAACCAAAATGAATTAACTCCTAAAAGCTTGAACTTCATTATTCTCTCTCATCACTAATTTCCCAGAGTCCCGAATTACCTGAAAACAAAATAAGAAAAACAAAACAAGAAAATACAGCTGAGCCAAAAATTGCCTAGTAACGGAGAGAACAACAGTACAGGTAAAGGCATACATAAGACAAAACACATACTAAAATAAAACTGAAACTATTGCGGATATAAAACCACGTTTTAGACCGAACTATAATTAGATGCGAAACATAATCCGATACACGATCGGGACGTAATCTGAATATACTCAAATTTAATCAAATGCAGATACACATATCAAAAACGGACCAGAAATATAGCGAAACAAAATATAATTACTAAAATACACGACGATGATGTTAAAATAAATAGGTCGTGTAATACGGAAGCACCCAGAGCCTAAACAGAGGGGTACACAGCTAGCTAGTCCATGCACCAAGGAGACGGTGTGGGTGGCGTGCACACATTGTTCCATCGCAAACAGAAGTCAGGAGTCAGGAGTCAGGAGTCGGAGCTAAGATCGATCTATACGCCTCTAAGTGGCCAAGGTACTACATGAGTACTTTCAGAGACGCCGTGAACTTTGATTACGCACTGTCACGATAAGTGCCATGTCGTTGACGCCCCAACGACAAGTCAGAAATGCTCGGGTAACAGAGTACTGAACTAAAGTCGTATAACTCTTTATATTTACACAGGAACATGCAATAATGAATTCAAAATATATATAACCTATTGCATGCTATAAAATTAATATAACCATATCATACGAATAAACCGAACTAGATAACAAAAATCCGCACTACGAAGTGACGGACATCGAATATAAAATGGACTAGAACCAATACTATGAGTGAAGAAAAACAGAATCCGTACTACGAAGTAACGGAATATAATTAATACTATGAGTGAAAGAAACCAGAAACCGTACAATAAAGTAACAGACTATAATTAATACTAAGAGTAACAAAAACATAAACCGTACTATGAAGTAACAAGAAACAGAATCCGTACCTTTTAAGCGAAATAGCGGTAACCGTAAGCTTGAATTATATGTCGCGGGGACCTATAATATTATTGTAATTTAGATTATGCTTTGATATCCATGTACACTTTATTTATTTGGTAATGTTCTCTGTATACGTATATAATTGTCTTATTATATTTACTATTTCCCCAATTTCATTAATATATACTACATACTTTAGTAGTTATTTCATATTCATAAAACTGTTTACGTTGAATTCCAATTATATATATTAGTACTAAAACTCATTATACAAGCTTCTCAACATAACTTAAATAGGTAATTCCACTTTTATTAATATAATTTAATATTGGCTTTGGATTCATAAACAGTAAATAAAAAACAAAATAAAAGCAACATATTAAGGTTGGCATTCTTATTTCAGACTTCAGATTTGGTTTCGAACATATATATATCTTAAAACATATGTTTTGTTTTTGTTCTTTAAACCCGTTAGCCAAGAGTTGTTAAGCCGACCCTTTGTTAACAGATATAACGAAACAATTATAGATCGATATGGGTTTACCTTCTACGGCGATTCAGTTGGAAGGTCGACTCGAGATGGTGATAGCGTCGGTGATTCCCGGCAACAACAGGTTACGGTAGCGGCGAAGACCTCACGTGTACGAGCAGGGAGTGCAAGCGAGCGGTGGTTGCCTGGCTACCAGGAGCGTCAGCGAGAACCCGCGTAGAGGTGGCTGCGGTGTCAGCGGTTTCTCCGGCTAGTTGCAGGGCGGCGGCGGCGTATTCCAGCACTCGCGTCCGTTGTCGGTGGCGTAACTCGAATGGACAGGAACGACTATGTTGGTGATTTATGTCTAACACTAAAACGTATGTGGCGGTGATGGTTGCCTCAAGCTACAATCGTTAGCGAAGGCGACGGTTTTCTGGCGATTCGTAGGGGCAGTGGTGATGGCGAAACGGTAGGGAAAAGTAGAGACTTTAAGGTTTGATATAAGAAATCTTCATGTTATCACGTATACTTATACGAGTTGATCCGCAAAATTTGCGATAATATCTATTAGTTAGAAATATCTAATATTTAGTTGATCACCTTTCGCCGGAAAGTCGGCTGCCAAAAGTTATAGTTCATGTATTCTTCAAATTGAGGTTTCATGAAAGGGCAATAATGGTCCTTCCATTAATTTAAACATTTACACTTCCAACCTTTAAGTTTAGAAATAATTTTAAACAACCCTAATCTTGTCGTTATTAAAATCTTTTCCTTATTAGCTAGCAAAATACATTTATATTTAAAATCTTCGATTTTTCTTCGTTAACGTTTTATCTATCCTACCAGTTATTAACCCTTACAATATCCGACTTATTAATTCGACAATTGATATTTTTTTTTTTTGGTTTTCGGTTTTCGTATGTTACAATTCTACCTCCCTTAAAAGAAATTTCGTCCTCGAAATTTACGTTATACTTTACTACACGTTCGGATATTTCAACATTTTACCCCCTAAAAAAATTTCGGCCTCGAAATTTAAGACTCAAATAAGAAAATCCGTATATAACGGAGACGGGTAATCTTAAACTTTCATAAAATGAAACACAACGAATACGGAGTCATAAACGGATACGAGAACATAATAATTCAAAATTCGTACGAAATCAAACCCAAGTAAACTGAAATACGGAGTACTAAAATGGAAACAAGACGGATAATCAAAACGGTTCATGTCTTCAATTTCCCAAGTTGGACTAAAACTTTCTTCATAATTAATTTACTAATTTTAACGTAAATTATGATATATAAAGCTTACATGTGATGATGACCTTATAAAATCATATATATATATATATATATATTCTTATATATACACACAGTACCATATTATCACAACTTTGTTTGAGGTTTCATATGTAATATATTATAAGAAGGAAACAAATAACGACACTACTGAGTGACAAAATCATGATGTATTTTATGGTCTTTACAAATCAGATTTAACATATTGGTCGTCGGAAACGAATCGGAATTAACTCAACTAATTACTCATGCAAAAGAACGATTAACAGAGATCTGACTATTACCTCAATAGCCGTGAGACCGAACATATCTAAATCGAACACGGATGCGTAACAGTCGTTAAAAAGCGGAGCATGATGTCAGATGGTACGCAACAGTGACAGTATGAGGCGGCGGTACGCGGCGTCATGGTGGCTATGATTGGTGGCGATGGATTTGAGTGGCATTCGAAAGGTGACGGAGGGTGGCGATAGCTCCAACTGAGGCGGAGGTGGCGGTGTCACAAGATGGTGCAGCGGCGGACCAGGCTAATTTAATGGTGGCGGTGTGATGCGGTGATGGTAGCGAAAACAGAGGTCGTGTGCAAATAGGAACTAGTATGGTTTCCTGAGATTGGATTTGAGAGAGTTTGAGGATGCTAAAAAAACGAATTGATCATCTCCCTGCCTATCTATCAGGAGGTTTGAATTTGAAGAAGCCAACAAGATTATGATTGGAATTTAAGATAATAAACATGTGATAAATAGTTTGAACTCATCCAGGTTTCAATTTTAAACTATTATTATTATTATTATTATTATATAAACATTAATATATCATATTTTGTAAAACTAAATTTACGGGTATTACAACTCTTTCACCCTAGAAAAATATTTCGTCCTCGAAATTTGATAAACAAGAATTAACTCAATTAACTTTAGAAGAAATATATACGTAACATAATTTACATCTTTGTTATCTTGTATGTGTAACCAAAATACTAGGCTTCATATATAAGAAAATAAATTAAAACTAATATTCCAAATATCGGGTGTTTAACTCGAGACGAATTACTGGTAGCTGAAACATATGGCTAATAATTGATAGGTAAAAGCATATATTCATTAACGAGCATGATACAAAAATTATATAATATGATAACTGAAATAATTACTGGAATTTAACTAAGTGATACTTAAAATATTAAGTATACAATTTAAAAAAAAAATAAAAAAAATAAAAAAAAATAGCCAAGCCATGTGGCTTATAAGCATAAAAAAAAATCCAGGTTTGAACGTAACAAAAAAAAATTCAAAGAACACATGTTGTTTGTTAATATATTTCTCTTAACTCATATGCAATTAGTTAAATAAATCAATATAATAATTAATAAATAAATAACATATAACACTAGCACATAATAATGAAAAACTTAGGACGTCATATTAGAGTATTAGAGAAACATTTATCGGCACAATGGGATTTTAGTAGCACACATACGTACCTGTAAATTCACGATTACGTTCGCGACCATAATCGTCAATTCACCTTACGACCGCGTCCTAACTGTCCTTCCATTATGCATCTTAAATCATGGTTAACCTTTTTTTAAAAAAATAGACGTGATGAAAAACTAATTAAGAAACGATGTCCAAAATCTTATGCGTGCTTACTAATACTGAGTGTCGCATCTATTCAAAAGTATAAGTGTTTCGGAAACGTCTGATGTCATATGTAATAGCAAAGTCTGAATGGAGCATAGAGGAGTAACTCAAATCATGATCTCATCAACTGTGTTCACATTGTCTTCGGAAGTTATTGTTTTCTTTGGTAGAGAGTAAGCGAAAACAGCGGTAGAAGCACTTAACTTATTATAAACGAGAAAGTCATTAAGTGAAATAAATGTCAACGTACGGTCAATATTAGAGCAATCTTGTACCCTTAAATTTAAAATCACAAAATCATGAGCAAAAAAATTTGAAAAGTAACCCTAACCCGACGTCTACCCATATTACCTCACATGTTTAAGTTTTAAGATAAATGTTTTCTACGGTAAAGTTTTAAAGTTAATGTTTTCTACAGGAAAGAGCCTTAGCTCTGATACCATAACTGTAACACCCCAACCCGGAACAGGCTGACGTGTCACTATTACCGATATCAAATCAATGCCACAATCCAAAATACAAAAAAAATCAATGCAACCTATGTCATATTATTAAACCAAAATGAATTAACTCCTAAAAGCTTGAACTTCATTATTCTCTCTCATCACTAATTTCCCAGAGTCCCGAATTACCTGAAAACAAAATAAGAAAAACAAAACAAGAAAATACGGTTGAGCCAAAAATTGCCCAGTAACGGAGAGAACAACAGTACAGGTAAAGGCATACATAAGACAAAACACATACTGAAATAAAACTGAAACTATCGCGGATATAAAACCACGTTTTAGACCGAACTATAATTAGATGCGAAACATAATCCGATACACGATCGGGACGTAATCTGAATATACTCAAATTTAATCAAATGCAGATACACATATCAAAAACGGACCAGAAATATAGCGAAACAAAATATAATTACTAAAATACACGACGATGATGTTAAAATAAATAGGTCGTGTAATACGGAAGCACCCAGAGCCTAAACAGAGGGGTACACAGCTAGCTAGTCCATGCACCAAGGAGACGGTGTGGGTGGCGTGCACACATTGTTCCATCTCAAACAGAAGTCAGGAGTCAGGAGTCGGAGCTAAGATCGATCTATACGCCTCTAAGTGGCCAAGGTACTACATGAGTACTTTCAGAGACGCCGTGAACTTTGATTACGCACTGTCACGATAAGTGCCATGTCGTTGACGCCCCAACGACAAGTCAGAAATGCTCGGGTAACAGAGTACTGAACTAAAGTCGTATAACTAAAAGATATTTAAACAGGAACATGCAATAATGAATTCAAAATATATATAACCTATTGCATGCTATAAAATTAATATAACCATATCATACGAATAAACCGAACTAGATAACAAAAATCCGCACTACGAAGTGACGGACATCGAATATAAAATGGACTAGAACCAATACTATGAGTGAAGAAAAACAGAATCCGTACTACGAAGTAACGGAATATAATTAATACTATGAGTGAAAGAAACCAGAAACCGTACAATAAAGTAACAGACTATAATTAATACTAAGAGTAACAAAAACATAAACCGTACTATGAAGTAACAAGAAACAGAATCCGTACCTTTTAAGCGAAATAGCGGTAACCGTAAGCTTGAATTATATGTCGCGGGGACCTATAATATTATTGTAATTTAGATTATGCTTTGATATCCATGTACACTTTATTTATTTGGTAATGTTCTCTGTATACGTATATAATTGTCTTATTATATTTACTATTTCCCCAATTTCATTAATATATACTACATACTTTAGTAGTTATTTCATATTCATAAAACTGTTTACGTTGAATTCCAATTATATATATTAGTACTAAAACTCATTATACAAGCTTCTCAACATAACTTAAATAGGTAATTCCACTTTTATTAATATAATTTAATATTGGCTTTGGATTCATAAACAGTAAATAAAAAAATAAATAAAAGCAACATATTAAGGTTGGCATTCTTATTTCAGACTTCAGATTTGGTTTCGAACATTGTCATCAATTTGGTGGGAAACAAAACCAAAACCACCAAACACTGGTAAACACAGCTAAAGCTTACACAAGAACCAAGTAAATAAACAAAACAAAAACAAATCAACCATTGTCATCAATTTGGTGGGAAACTCCCCGCGGAAACTGCCAATCCTCGAGAACCCGATTAACCCGTTCAGAATTCTTGAACTTTAGAGTCATAAGCTTTAGGCGCGTACCCCTAATGATTTCGTCCGCAACAATCTTAGGAGTCTTCAAAGAGTTCTTGAAAAGCCTGTTGTTTCGCTCCTTCCAAATGACGTAAACCGAAGCCCCAAATAACAGCCGATTAACAACATTATCAATAGAGTTGGACATTCCAAATTGAGACACATATTGAAGAATATTCGCCCGACCATTCCTACACCCCTGAAACTTCCCTTTCAATTTTACAATACTCCAAACCTCAGAAGAGAACTTACACTCGAAGAAGAGATGATTACGAGAATCCGGCTCTCCATTACAAAGAAGGCAGCAATACAAGTTATGATTTGGATACCCACCAATTTTCCACCCCATAATACGATTCTGCGTGCTCAACCTCTCATGAAGCACAGTCCACAACATAAAGGAGTGTTTTGGAACACATTGAGAGAACCAAACAACATGCACCCAAGACACCTTATCAGCCGATCTCCGAAGAAGATGCCATATTCCTGAAGCCGAGAAATTCATTGAAGTCCCATTCTCATCCATAACCACGATCTTGTCATTCTTATCCGGACAAATACTGACCTCTTTTAAGTTCGAAAGAATTGGATATCTCAAAATCCAATCAGGCGGCCAACCCCAATTATTATGATGAACAACATCACTGACACAGGTCTCTAAAGACAAGCCAGCCCGATGTATAGCTCTCGGGTTAATATAATCACTTAAAGGACAAAGATCATCCCATTTATCATACCAAACTGAAGTAGATCTCCCATTACCAATTTCATGCCAAATAAACTGTCTAATACGAGGACGAAACTGAAGAATTTTCCTCCACCCCCAAGTACACGAGTTAGGAATCTGCAAGCTCCAAAAATTACGCCCCTTCATTTTATACTCATGAATCCATTTAACCCACAACGAATTACGACCATTGATTAAGCTCCAAATATGATAAACCAGAAGAGAGTTATTGACATCCCGGATACGCCGGATACCCAAACCACCTTCACATTTCGGCTGACACACAATATCCCAAGAGACTTTATGCTTTCCCTTATTGTGACCATAGTCCCAAAGGAAATTTTTAATCCGTTTCTCAAGATCAGCAATAAGTCTAGAAGGGAGTGAAAACACAGCAGACCAATAAATATATAAGGACGACAGAACAGACCTGACCAGCTGAAGTTTACCCGCAAAAGATAAAGTTTTATTCTTCCAATCTCCAATCCGACTATCCATACAATCCAGCAACCTCTTACAATCACGGTAATTTAACCTCGTAGAAATAAGAGGAACTCCCAAGTATTTAACCGGGAGCCTTCCTTCAACGAAGGGCATAATATTCAGAATTCCACTTTTAACGTGGTCCGGGACATTGCAGAAAAACGCGGTACTTTTCGGAACACTCGGAGTAAGCCCGGACATATCTTTGAAATCATTCAGAGCCCCCATAATAGTTTTAGCAGAATTCACATCACCTCGAGCAAACAGGAACAAATCATCCGCAAAGCAAATATTGATAATATTTAGTTTTTCACAATAGCGATGAAAACGGAACGATCGTTCAATACGAACCTTTCGATGCAAAATTAACGTGAGAGCTTGCATAACCAGCGTGAAAATATAAGGGGACATCGGATCACCCTGTCTCAGACCTCTTTTACCACTAAAGAACCCGTGTAAGTTCCCATTAACGGATATCGAAAATGAAGAAGTGGTTATGCACTCCATTATCCAACAAATCATCCTGTCGTGGAAACCATACCCAAAAAGAATATCACGAATGAAGTCCCAACTGACCGTATCATAAGCTTTCTGGATATCAACTTTAAAAGCACATCTAGGCGGACCATTATTAGTGTGATAATTATGCATTAATTCTTGGGTCAAAAGAATGTTATCAGAAATCCTACGCCCAGGAACAAACGCAGACTGATTGATATCAATTAACGACTCCAAACCCTTCATCATACGAACCGAGATAATCTTGGTAATGCATTTATATAAAGTGTTGCAGCACGAGATGGGACGAAAATCATTAGGAGTCAAAATGGTGGTCACTTTGGGAATAAGGGCAATAATAGTGTGGTTAACCTGTTTAAGGAGACTTCCTTTTCTGAAAAATTCATGAACCGCCAAACAAACATCTTTCCCAACAATATCCCAAGAACTTTTGAAGAAAGCCGAGGAAAAACCATCAGGCCCCGGCGCTTTGGAATTCCCAATCGAGAAAAAAGCATCCTTGATTTCCAAATCGGATATAGGTCTAACCATAAGCTCCGCCTGAGAGGCCGAAAGCTTAGTAGTAAAAATCTGATTATCCGGTTTTCTCAATGGTTGCAAATCTGAACCAAAGATGTTCATAAAATGATTAACAAACACCGAAGGAACATCCGACCCCTCAAATAATCGGCCCTGAACATCACTTATAGTATCAATACGGCCTCTATGGTTTCGCGTTTTCAAAGAATTGTGAAAGTACGCAGTGTTAGAGTCACCAAGCTTTAACCAATCGACTTTAGCCTTCTGTTTAAGGAATTCTTCCTCATCTTTAGCCGCCTCATGATAAGCCTTAAGATAACTACTCTGCTCCCGAATCAACTCCAAATTAGTAGGGTCAGTGTCAAGACGGGTTTGACAAGCATCCAGAAAGGTTCTCAGATCATTAACTTTCTTGTGGAGATTGCCTTGCCGGTGCAGCAAAGAACGGATCGGATGTTTTAAGTTCTGGAGTTTCTTTACCACGCGAAACATGTGATAACCATTCACCTCAATTTTCCAGCCATTAGCAATAATATCATTATAACCCGGTTTTCCAATCAAGAAATTAGGGAATTTAAACGGTTTAGGCTTACCTTTAATTAGAGAGGGGAATTTCAATAAACATGGAGAGTGGTCTGAAATCCGGTACGGAAGGAACACCGCCGATGAATCATTAAAAATCTCCATGAATTTAGAGTTTCCCATCACCCTATCAAGCTTTTTGAAAAGACCCATACCCGTTTTCGGTTTATTGCTCCAAGTGTATTGAAGCCCGACCCCATTAATATCCTCAACTTCAATGTTCTTAACACAATCACGAAAATCAAGCATCCCAGTGGAAATTTTGGAAGAACCATGTAAGCTGTCTTCCAAATTAAGAGCACAATTAAAATCTCCTAGTAAAGCCCAAGGTTTACCACGAGTGAATTGTTTATGAACAGCAAGATTATGCCATAACTCCATTCTTTTCAAATAACAATTCTCAGCATACACGAAAGAACCATACATCACCTTGCTATCCAGCTTAAACTTTAACTGAACGTGAAGAACCTGGTTCGAATAATCAATAACCATAAGATCAACCAAATCCGTATTCCACCCCACAATAATCCGAGTACCTTTATCACAAACACTACCATTGCTGGTCCAATCCCAATTTTTACAAATCTTCTTACAAACATCATAAACCGCGTTTAAATGAACGTGAGACTCAAGGATAGCACACACCTGAATATTATTATCTTGGATTACCTTACGAACCTCTTTTTGTTTAAGAGGGCGGTTCAACCCTCTTATATTCCAAGTGGCGATAGTACCCATTAAACAACCAATTCACCGGGTGTGCTTGCACCCTCAGAACCAATATCCGCTTTCATAGCGTTAGCCACATCCGTAAACAGCTCCTCCACATCATCCTCATCTTCATCATTTTCCGGTTCGTCCGCCAAATTACCAAACCGGTTACTAGTTTGGACAGCATGCTTTTCCATTGACTCGACCCCCA
Organism: Bidens hawaiensis; assembly: GCF_021521415.1. NCBI lineage: Eukaryota > Viridiplantae > Streptophyta > Magnoliopsida > Asterales > Asteraceae > Bidens > Bidens hawaiensis. The sequence goes on along the minus strand of NW_027503093.1, from coordinate 10,771 downwards.
CAGCCTTAGGAATTGTAGGTTTACTCACAGGATAATTATTGTCTTGTCTTTGAGCGGGTGGTTTATTTATAGGTTGTGTCACAGGAGGTTTAACCACCGGTCGATAGACAAGATTATGTTTCTTGACTTGCGTATTAACTTTTTTCTTTCCCTTCACCCTCTGGAAACCATCATCATTATTGACTTTCATTGGTTCTTCATTTAACATTTTCTCCTGAACTTGTTTCGGGCATTGAGTGTTCGAATGGCCAAACACTTCACATAAGGAACATCTGGGGGGCTCCCAATCATATTCAATCTTAATCTCCGATATCTTGTTTGTCTCACCCAACGTATCTGGAACAGCAACAACCAGCTTCCTCTTAATGTCTTGGTTTGCATGAAGTTCAACTTGAACTCTAGCAAAACTACTTCTTCCCCACGATTCCTTACACATATTAGCAGTGTAAGAATCCATACTTATCGGATCCCCAATTCTTGAAGCGAGCATACTTAGACCCTCCTCAGTAAATGCTCCCAGAGGAATATTCTGTAGTCTGGCCCAAACCGGAACAGATCGTATATCCTCCTTTTCCAAATCTGACTCCAAAGTCCAAATATTAAGAATAATGGGGACATTCCTAATCATCCAAGGACCATCATCAATCATCCCAGCTTCCGTATGGAACTTGAAAAAGAAAAACCCTTTCGCATTCATCATAAGTCTAGTAAGCCCATATTTGTTCCAGTTTTTCTTAGCAAAATACTCAACAACCGGAAAAGGAAGTCTGTTCCCCAAAAAATAACCAAACAGAGTATTATTAAACCTATCGTTAACTTTCTTGACAGATTCAACCGGGATAACCACATCAACTCCTTCCATTGTTGACTCCACATTTAATTTTCTTAATGTTACCTTAGTTGTCTTGTTTTCGAGCTGTACAACACTCATATACGAAGGCTTTGAATTTTCCATATGCTTTTCCTTTCCTTCATTCCTTAGACTATTTAAAGAATCTGATCCATACACCTTGTTATCATCCGAAACAAAGGCTGAAAAACCTCCATCTTGCTGAATATTTAATGAATCAGATTCAATACCCTTGTTAACATTTGAAGCCATGGCTGAACAACCACCATCTTTATTGATAACATCATTTAGAGGAACATTGAGTGTTGTGTTTGCAGCAAACGAAACAAACGAACTCGTAGCATTAGGGTTACCCGATGAACCAGTTTTCAGAACCCCCCTGCGTGGAAGCACCCCATCAATGTTCGTGACCCGATTGGCTGAAAACCCTTGCTTGACACGATCAACAAAACCATGTCCCTTCTGCTCCATGCAAAACCCTATACCCAAGATTCCAATCAATTTAATAATGACCTCTTGAACTCAATAATATCCAAAGAAAACCTTTGCTAACTTTTTTTCTCTCTTCGTGTCTTCTGTCTTATTTATTATTTTTATTATTTTGATTCCTTGACCTTTAATCTTGAGGACTTGATCAGCCAATCAACTCCACTGCCACACAAACTCGTCTTATTGACTTCACGTACCACAGCTACCACCCAAAATCCCAATAGCCTTGGCAAAAACTATCTAATATTTAGTTGATCACCTTTCGCCGGAAAGTCGGCTGCCAAAAGTTATAGTTCATGTATTCTTCAAATTGAGGTTTTATGAAAGGGCAATAATGGTCCTTCCATTAATTTAAACATTTACACTTCCAACCTTTAAGTTTAGAAATAATTTTAAACAACCCTAATCTTGTCGTTATTAAAATCTTTTCCTTATTAGCTAGCAAAATACATTTATATTTAAAATCTTCGATTTTTCTTCGTTAACGTTTTATCTATCCTACTAGTTATTAACCCTTACAATATCCGACTTATTAATTCGACAATTGATATTTTTTTTTTTTGGTTTTCGGTTTTCGTATGTTACAATTCTACCTCCCTTAAAAGAAATTTCGTCCTCGAAATTTACGTTATACATTACTACACGTTCGGATATTTCAACATTTTACCCCCTAAAAAAATTTCGGCCTCGAAATTTAAGACTCAAATAAGAAAATCCGTATATAACGGAGACGGGTAATCTTAAACTTTCATAAAATGAAACACAACGAATACGGAGTCATAAACGGATACGAGAACATAATAATTCAAAATTCGTACGAAATCAAACCCAAGTAAACTGAAATACGGAGTACTAAAATGGAAACAAGACGGATAATCAAAACGGTTCATGTCTTCAATTTCCCAAGTTGGACTAAAACTTTCTTCATATTTAATTTACTAATTTTAACGTAAATTATGATATATAAAGCTTACATGTGATGATGACCTTATAAAATCATATATATATATATATATATATATATATATATATATATATATATATATATATATATATATATTCTTATATATACACACAGTACCATATTATCACAACTTTGTTTGAGGTTTCATATGTAATATATTATAAGAAGGAAACAAATAACGACACTACTGAGTGACAAAATCATGATGTATTTTATGGTCTTTAACAAATCAGATTTAACATATTGGTCGTCGGAAACGAATCGGAATTAACTCAACTAATTACTCATGCAAAAGAACGATTAACAGAGATCTGACTATTACCTCAATAGCCGTGAGACCGAACATATCTAAATCGAACACGGATGCGTAACAGTCGTTAAAAAGTGGAGCATGATGTCAGATGGTACGCAACAGTGACAGTATGAGGCGGCGGTACGCGGCGTCATGGTGGCTATGATTGGTGGCGATGGATTTGAGTGGCATTCGAAAGGTGACGGAGGGTGGCGATAGCTCCAACTGAGGCGGAGGTGGCGGTGTCACAAGATGGTGCAGCGGCGGACCAGGCTAATTTAATGGTGGCGGTGTGATGCGGTGATGGTAGCGAAAACAGAGGTCGTGTGCAAATAGGAACTAGTATGGTTTCCTGAGATTGGATTTGAGAGAGTTTGAGGATGCTAAAAAAACGAATTGATCATCTCCCTGCCTACCTATCCGGAGGTTTGAATTTGAAGAAGCCAACAAGATTATGATTGGAATTTAAGATAATAAACATGTGATAAATAGTTTGAACTCATCCAGGTTTCAATTTTAAACTATTATTATTATTATTATTATATAAACATTAATATATCATATTTTGTAAAACTAAATTTACGGGTATTACATATAATCTATTGTTTATGATTAGATCTACTGTGTGTTGAGAGTGAAATTTGGCAAAGTAACGAGATGATATCAAATAATAACTTGTAAGACCCTGAAATCCCTGGAATCCTACAGTTGGTCATCGTACCAAAAATTTACAAAAATTTAAAACCAAAGCAATTTGTTTTATTCAATCCAGTTCAGAGTAATAGATAGGGGAAAGTAATAAGTATAAAAACCCTAAAAACCGGGGACATGTTCCCAACATTTAAAATAAAATTAAATGTTTGTTTTATTGGAAGTCCTCGACTAGAAATGCCTTCAACCATCCGAGTACTCTCTAGCACGTCTAAGCGGTAATCTCCAATCCTCAACCTGAAAGTTAAACTAACACACACACAAAGTCTGCTTGAGCTGGGTGAGTTCAAGTTTTAAATAAGTAATATTCATTAAACAATTTAATTTCATAAATATAAAAAGTAGGAGAAAATCATAAGTGATTAAATAAATGCTTTTCCATTGGTCAAACGTGAGACACGGGCCTCCTCACCCTGGGTCATCCCCAAGTAATATATTTGACCGGCCGCGGTTTAACAAAACCAAAAATCACGCAACGCGAGCCTCCTCACTCGGGTCATCCCCAAGTAATATATTTGACTCGGTCACGGTTTAACAAACCTAAATGCGTGATACGAGCCTCCTCACCCCGGGTCTTCCACAAGTAATCGATTTGACCCGACCACAGTTTAGCAGAACGGCAGGCCTCCTCACCCCAAGTCACGAGACACGAAGTCAAGGACTCAAGTAATATATTTAACCCGCCGGGACATAAACATGCAACACGGGCCTCCTCACCCCGGGTCTTCCCTAAGTAATATATTTGACGCGGTCACAGTTTACCAACAAATACACATCCACGCACACACTTACAAACATCTAACTCAATTAACCAACAAAGCAATATCATCACGTATAATCCAAAAAAATAATGGATAACCAAGGAGTTACTATTGGGCCTATTAGCATCCTCGAGCCTAGACCATAAGTAATATGAATAACCTTAAGGAATATATGACCATAAACAAGTCTAGCATATCCTGAGGCATATAATATAATTCACACATGTTTTCATAAAGGTACAAACACAAACAAGATTATGCAATACCAACCCAATAGTTTAAACGAATAAAATCGGGTAAAATCATAATAAGGTGTGTATGCTAGCCCAAAAAGTAGAAAGGTAAAAAGGGGCATCATGAACTCACCTGGCACAAGATACACAATCACAACGAGCTAGAGAACCACTAAGTATTCCCAGAACTCAAACACCTATTAGATTACACACATGGATTACTAACGGTACCGAATCGACTCGTTTATCCTATGAGGCGTTCTAACGCGGGTTGAGTTACCTAAAGTCTCGACCGAAAACGGGTATGGGTCTTTTCAAAAAGCTTGATAGGGTGATGGGAAACTCTAAGTTCATGGAGATTTTTAATGATTCTTCGGAGGTGTTCCTTCCATATCGGATCTCAGACCACTCTCCATGTCTATTGAAATTCCCCTCTCTTATTAAAGGTAAGCCTAAACCGTTTAAATTCCCTAATTTCTTGATTGGAAAACCGGGTTATAATGATATTATTGCTAACGGCTGGAATATTGAGGTGAATGGTTATCACATGTTTCGCGTGGTAAAGAAACTCCAAAACTTAAAACATCCTATCCGTTCTTTGCTGCACCGGCAAGGCAATCTCCACAAGAAAGTTAATGATCTGAGAACCCTTCTGGATGCTTGTCAAACCCGTCTAGACATTGACCCTACTAATTTGGAGATGATTCGGGAGCAGAGTAGTTATCTCAAGGCTTATCATGAGGCGGCTAAAGATGAGGAAGAATTCCTTAAACAGAAGGCTAAAGTTGATTGGTTAAAGCTTGGTGACTCTAACACTGCGTACTTTCACAATTCCTTGAAAATGCGAAACCATAAGGGTCGTATTGATATTATAAGTGATGCTCAGGGTCGTTTATTTGAGGGGTTGGATGTTCCTTCGGTGTTTGTTAATCATTTTAGGAACATTTTTGGTTCAGATTTGCAACCTTTGAGAAAACCGGATAATCAGATTTTTACTAAGCTCACGGCCTCTCAGGCGGAGCTTATGGTTAGACCTATATCCGATTTGGAAATCAAGGATGCGTTTTTCTCTATTGGGAATTCCAAAGCGCCGGGTCCTGATGGGTTTTCCTCGGCCTTCTTCAAAAGTTCTTGGGATATTGTTGGGAAAGATGTTTGTTTGGCGGTTCATGAATTTTTCAGAAAAGGAAGTCTCCTTAAACAGGTAAACCACACTATTATTGCCCTTATTCCCAAAGTGACCAACATTGTGACTCCTAATGATTTTCGCCCCATCTCGTGCTGCAACACTTTATATAAATGCATTACCAAGATTATATCGGTTCGTATGATGAAGGGTTTGGAGTCGTTAATTGATATAAATCAGTCTGCGTTTGTGCCTGGGCGTAGGATTTCTGATAACATCCTTTTGACCCAATAATTAATGCATAATTATCACACTAATAATGGTCCGCCTAGATGTGCTTTTAAAGTTGATATCCAGAAAGCTTACGATACGGTCAGTTGGGACTTCATTCGTGATATTCTTTTTGGGTATGGTTTCCACGATAAGATGATTCATTGGATAATGGAGTGCATAACCACTTCTTCCTTTTCGATATCCGTTAATGGGAACTTACACGGGTTCTTTAGTGGTAAAAGAGGTCTGAGACAGGGAGATCCGATGTCCCCTTATATTTTCACACTGGTTATGCAAGCTCTCACGTTAATTTTGCATCGAAAGGTTCGTATTGAACGCTCGTTCCGTTTTCATCGCTATTGTGAAAAATTAAATATTATCAATATTTGCTTTGCGGATGATTTGTTCCTGTTTGCTCGAGGTGATGTGAATTCTGCTAAAACTATTATGGGGGCTCTGAATGATTTCAAAGATATGTCCGGGCTTACTCCGAGTGTTCCGAAAAGTACCGCGTTTTTTTGTAATGTCCCGGACCGCGTTAAAAGTGGTATTTTGAGTATTATGCCCTTCGTTGAGGGAAGACTCCCGGTTAAATACTTGGGAGTACCACTTATTTCCACGAGGTTAAATTTCCGTGATTGTAAGAGGTTGCTGGATTGTATGGATAGTCGGATTGGAGATTGGAAGAATAAAACTTTGTCCTTTGCGGGTAAACTGCAGCTGGTCAGGTCTGTTCTGTCGTCCTTATATATTTATTGGTCTGCTGTGTTTTCACTCCCTTCTAGACTTATTGCTGATCTTGAGAAACGAATTAAAAATTTCCTTTGGGACTATGGTCACAATAAGGGAAAGCATAAAGTCTCTTAGGATATTGTGTGTCGGCCGAAATGTGAAGGTGGTTTGGGTATCCGGCGTATCCGAGATGTCAATAACTCTCTTTTGGTTTATCATATTTGGAGTTTAATCAATGTTCGTAATTCGTTGTGGGTTAAATGGGTTCATGAGTATAAAATGAAGGGGCGAAATTTTTGGAGCTTGCAGATTCCTAACTCGTGTACTTGGGGGTGGAGGAAAATTCTTCAGTTTCGTCCCCGTATTAGACAGTTTATATGGCATGAAATTGGTAATGGGAGAGCTACTTCAGTTTGGTATGATAAATGGGATGTTCTTTGTCCTTTAATTGATTATATCAACCCTAGAGCAATTCATCGGGCTGGATTGTCTTTAGTGACATGTGTCAGTGATGTTGTTCATCATAATAACTGGGGTTGGCCGCCTGATTGGACGTTGAGATACCCAATTCTTTCGAACTTAAAAGATGTAAGTCTTTGTCCGGATATGAGGGACAAGATAGTGGTTTTGGATGAGAATGGGACTTCAATAAATTTCTCGACTTCAGGTATATGGCATCTTCTTCGGAGACCGGCGGATAAGGTGTCTTGGGTGCATGTTGTTTGGTTCTCTCAATGTGTTCCAAAACACTCCTTTATGTTGTGGACTGTGATTCATGACAGGTTGAGCACGCAGAATCGTATTATGGGGTGGAAGATTGGTGGGTATCCAAATCATAACTTGTATTGCTGCCTTCTTTGTAATGGAGAGCCGGATTCTCGTAATCATCTCTTCTTTGACTGTAAGTTCTCTTCTGAGGTTTGGAGTATTGTAAAAATGAAGGGGAAGTTTCAGGGGTGCAGAAATGGTTGGGCGAATATTCTCCAATATGTGTCTCAATTTGGAATGTCCAACTCTATTGAGAATGTTGTTAATCGGCTGTTATTTGGGGCGTCGGTGTACGTTATTTGGAAGGAGCGAAATAACCGGCTTTTCAGGAACTCCTTGAAGACTCCTACGACTGTTGCTGAAGAAATTATTAGGGGTACTCGCCTAAAGCTTATGACTCTTAAGTTCAAGAATCCGGAACGGATTAATCGGGTTCTCGAGGATTGGCATTTTCCGCGGGGAGTTTCCCATCAAATTGATGATAATGGTTGATTTGTTTTTGTTTTGTTTTTTCCTTGGTTCTTGTGTAAGCTTTAGCTGTGTTTACCAGTTTTGGTGGTTTTGGTTTGTCTACTCTTGTATGGCATGTCATACTTGAGAACTAATATGGCACTCTGCCATATTACTTGTATTTTTTGGATGTGTGAATGCATTTAACCGGGTGAACCCCTTTACCCAAAAAAAAGTCTCGACCTCACCAAATTCATTTACAACAGCCCCCGGGGCCTTGTTTTTACCAAAACCACCCTTAGGTAATCCCGGGGACAAAGGATTCCTAAATTACCCTTGGAAGTAGCTAGATGAGACGATTATGCGCGTTTATGAATTGTTTATATACTTAACAACCAACTCAGCCCCGTGTGGACCAAATTACATAAAATCACAGCCGACAAGTCCACGCGACACCGCACAAGTTGGATGAGTTGGTAATTCGCAAGCACAACGCACAAACTACCAATAGACGCGTATTTGCGTTGTACCGACCCGTTTGAGTAACCGACAACCAATTCAGCCCCAATACTTAAAAAAATAATTTTTTCCACAACCCACATGTCAAACCAAAGCTACACCAACTGAATTGGTTGTTAATTCCATCAAACCTCGCGCTAAACGCAAGAATTTAACAATCTAGACAACCGAATACTAGTTTTCAAACTATCACTAATTGACCAATCAAACGAAAACCTTAGCTCACGTTATTCAAGTATGTTACACTAGACATACCTACGAAGATGACGGAGCACGAACTTTAATTATAACAGCCCCGAAAGATGTGCGAAAGGGCAGCCCCCAGTTAAGCCTAAAACAACCGTTTTTTTGACGAATAAGCGAGCCATTAGGATGAATTAAGGTGAAAAAGAGTTGAAACAATATAGTACCGACATGGAACTAGTCTCAGGAGGCTGATGTTTTCATGCAAAACAAGAAGGGGGAGGGCTATGGGGGGCGCCTATTGGACTAGCTTAGGGTTAGGGGTTTTAATTTTTTTTGTTGATATAATGTATTGTTTTACACTCCGCCCCTGAAGTTTGAGAATTGCGCTAACTTGGATGAAAGGTTAGGGAACTTAACATACGAGAACGACCAGGAGGTCCCTAAAGATGTCAGAACGAATCCCGGTAGAAAATACAATCATACAAGGCATAAGCCCTTTTTCATTTCTCAATGAAATTTTACGGGCGTTACAAGTCTACCCTTCTTAGAATGGGATTCGTCCCCGAATCCCGCTATACAGGAACAAGCGCAGATTGAGACAACTACCAATCCTCTAATCATATACAGGACTGGTAAAAGTAGAACCTCTACAGAATAATAGCGTACTACATCCTAGCCAGGACATTACACACAAAAGCTTTCGAGAGAAAAAGAAATAGACCGTAAAATTTTAACCAATAATACGACTACAAGGGATTACCTGAAATCGTGTCCGCGTCCTCCTTTGCCTCTTTCATAGAGATATTGAAGGCCCTAGCATTAGCCTTTGGCTTGTCTTCCAACTTAACTCTAGAAGAGTTTCCCCGCTTAGAACCTCCCGCCTTATCTTCAGTACACCGAGATGCTAAATGCCCAGGCCCCTCACACCGGTAATAAGTCAACGTCGGACACTCATAGTGGAAGTGTCCAGTTTTCAAACATCGGAAACAAGTGATAGACATAGACCTACATTCTCCACTATGCGGTTTCCCATACTTCTTGCGTCTTTCGTCATACGCATCCCTCCCTAAAATTCGACGTTTCAGCCCTCTCTTTCTTTCCTGCCGACACAGAATCATTGCCCCATACCGTTTCCAATCCTTTTTATGTTTAGTCGGGCTCACCGTTTCTCTCTGATCATACAAGGTGTTTGGCAGAGTAACCACTAAATGGAAAGAGCCCATCCGTAGTCACCACACCCCTCCGAATATCCAACGGAAGACCCTTCGCATACTTCTTAGTCCTCTTAGCTTCAGGAGTAACCAGATCGGGACATAAACGAACCATTTCATTAAACTTTGTAGTATACTCTCGGTGGGTCATATTTCCCGCTTCCAATGTCAAGAAATCCTGTTCAATCTTATCCAATTCGTGCGGAGGACAAAACTGATCGAGAATTAACTGCTTCAACTCCACCCAAGTCATCCTCCTAATAGACAGATCACCCATCGCCTGAGCCAGATTATCCCACCAACACAACGCCTCGGAACGAAACGAGGCAGTAGCAAAAGTAACCATATCCTCTTCTTTACACTTACTGATCTTCAGTACCGTTTCCATTTCTCTCATCCAATGATATGCTGCCAAAGCATCCTTAGTACCATCGAACGTGGGAGGGTCACATTTCTTGAATTCCCCATACGAACAACCCCGGGTAGAGACCCTAAACGTACGAACATCTTCTTCATCTTCACTTGGCACAATCACCTCATCTTCAACCTAAGTCTCCTTGCCCTTTCCCTCCTTATCAAAACTCTTACCAACTATTGTCTCTTCCATAGCTCTAACAGGCTCAGCAACAATTTTAGGAATGGCGCTATGAAGAACCTGATAAACTTCATCGGCGATGGCCGCGCGCATAGCCAGATCTAAGGCCGGGTTATCCCCCTCCTCCTGAATCGGGGTCTCTTCCTACTGCGGAGTTAGGTTCTCTCTCTCTCAGTGTCGACACGTGGCCTACGACCACGACCGCTAGGATGACCACTCTTTGCTGAACGGGTATTGGCCATGTCCTATTCCTACAAAGACAGAACCCTAACACGGTTAAGTACAAGTAGTATTTAGAACATGTAAGGTAATGATAAACTGCTATTGACGTTGATCAAGTGTAATTAGTCGTTTACTTTACCCGCCCGTCCTATGCACCCCTGTCCCTAACCATATTAGTATTCCATCTACACTTAAGTAATTATTCGCATAATGAAATTTTAAGCTTATAAGAATGACTAACAAATAAAATTACCTCTTGACATGCAGCTACTCGCGGTTGGCATTTCTAGTCCTTTCCTTTACAGTTCAAGTCCAAGCATTCGAGAATGTTCGGATCCCTCGAACTTTGGCTCTGATACCAACTTGTAAGACCCCTAAATCCCGGGAAT